>NC_041807.1:43368557-43577283 GCF_900964775.1 Scleropages formosus | reverse complement strand
CCCCGCAAAAAGCTGAAACCCTTAGCCGGGCTCCAGCACTTGCCCTAGCCCGAACCCTAACCCTAGCTCCGGCCAAAACCCTACCTCCAGCCATAGGCCAGGCTCGGGCCCCGACCCTATCTCCAGCCCTAACCCTAGCTCCCAGCTGAACTCTGGCTGCTGTGCAAGCCACAGCGCCGGCCCCGCAAAAAGCTGAAACCCTTAGCCGGGCTCCAGCACTTGCCCTAGCCCGAACCCTAACCCTAGCTCCGGCCAGAACCCTTCCTCCAGCCATAGGCCAGGCTCGGGCCCCGACCCTATCTCCAGCCCTAACCCTAGGTCCCAGCTGAACTCTGGCTGCTGTGCAAGCCACAGCGCCGGCCCCCGCAAAAAGCTGAAACCCTTAGCCGGGCTCCAGCACTTGCCCTAGCCCGAACCCTAACCCTAGCTCCGGCCAAAACCCTACCTCCAGCCATAGGCCAGGCTCGGGCCCCGACCCTATCTCCAGCCCTAACCCTAGTCCCAGCTGAACTCTGGCTGCTGTGCAAGCCACAGCGCCGGCCCCGCAATAAGCTGAAACCCTTAGCCGGGCTCCAGCACTTGCCCTAGCCCGAACCCTAACCCTAGCTCCGGCCAAACCCTACCTCCAGCCATAGGCCAGGCTCGGGCCCCGACCCTATCTCCAGCCCTAACCCTAGGTCCCAGCTGAACTCTGGCTGCTGTGCAAGCCACAGCGCCGGCCCCGCAAAAAGCTGAAACCCTTAGCCGGGCTCCAGCACTTGCCCTAGCCCGAACCCTAACCCTAGCTCCGGCCAAAACCCTACCTCCAGCCATAGGCCAGGCTCGGGCCCCGACCCTATCTCCAGCCCTAACCCTAGGTCCCAGCTGAACTCTGGCTGCTGTGCAAGCCACAGCGCCGGCCCCGCAAAAAGCCGAAACCCTTAGCCGGGCTCCAGCACTTGCCCTAGCCCGAACCCTAACCCTAGCTCCGGCCAAAACCCTACCTCCAGCCATAGGCCAGGCTCGGGCCCCGACCCTATCTCCAGCCCTAACCCTAGGTCCCAGCTGAACTCTGGCTGCTGTGCAAGCCACAGCGCCGGCCCCCGCAATAAGCTGAAACCCTTAGCCGGGCTCCAGCACTTGCCCTAGCCCGAACCCTAACCCTAGCTCCGGCCAAAACCCTACCTCCAGCCATAGGCCAGGCTCGGGCCCCGACCCTATCTCCAGCCCTAACCCTAGGTCCCAGCTGAACTCTGGCTGCTGTGCAAGCCACAGCGCCGGCCCCGCAAAAAGCTGAAACCCTTAGCCGGGCTCCAGCACTTGCCCTAGCCCGAATCCTAACCCTAGCTCCGGCCAAAACCCTACCTCCAGCCATAGGCCAGGCTCCGGCCCCGACCCTATCTCCAGCCCTAACCCTAGCTCCCAGCTGAACTCTGGCTGCTGTGCAAGCCACAGCGCCGGCCCCGCAAAAAGCTGAAACCCTTAGCCGGGCTCCAGCACTTGCCCTAGCCCGAACCCTAACCCTAGCTCCGGCCAAACCCTACCTCCAGCCATAGGCCAGGCTCGGGCCCCGACCCTATCTCCAGCCCTAACCCTAGGTCCCAGCTGAACTCTGGCTGCTGTGCAAGCCACAGCGCCGGCCCCGCAAAAAGCTGAAACCCTTAGCCAGGCTCCAGCACTTGCCCTAGCCCGAACCCTAACCCTAGCTCCGGCCAAAACCCTACCTCCAGCCATAGGACAGGCTCGGGCCCCGACCCTATCTCCAGCCCTAACCCTAGCTCCCAGCTGAACTCTGGCTGCTGTGCAAGCCACAGCGCCGGCCCCGCAATAAGCTGAAACCCTTAGCCGGGCTCCAGCACTTGCCCTAGCCCGAACCCTAACCCTAGCTCCGGCCAAAACCCTACCTCCAGCCATAGGCCAGGCTCGGGCCCCGACCCTATCTCCAGCCCTAACCCTAGCTCCCAGCTGAACTCTGGCTGCTGTGCAAGCCACAGCGCCGGCCCCGCAATAAGCTGAAACCCTTAGCCGGGCTCCAGCACTTGCCCTAGCCCGAACCCTAACCCTAGCTCCGGCCAAAACCCTACCTCCAGCCATAGGCCAGGCTCCGGCCCCGACCCTATCTCCAGCCCTAACCCTAGGTCCCAGCTGAACTCTGGCTGCTGTGCAAGCCACAGCGCCGGCCCCGCAAAAAGCTGAAACCCTTAGCCGGGCTCCAGCACTTGCCCTAGCCCGAACCCTAACCCTAGCTCCGGCCAGAACCCTACCTCCAGCCATAGGCCAGGCTCGGGCCCCGACCCTATCTCCAGCCCTAACCCTAGCTCCCAGCTGAACTCTGGCTGCTGTGCAAGCCACAGCGCCGGCCCCGCAAAAAGCTGAAACCCTTAGCCGGGCTCCAGCACTTGCCCTAGCCCGAACCCTAACCCTAGCTCCGGCCAAAACCCTAGCCTCCAGCCATAGGCCAGGGCTCGGGCCCCGACCCTATCTCCAGCCCTAACCCTAGGTCCCAGCTGAACTCTGGCTGCTGTGCAAGCCACAGCGCCGGCCCCGCAATAAGCTGAAACCCTTAGCCGGGCTCCAGCACTTGCCCTAGCCCGAACCCTAACCCTAGCTCCGGCCAAAACCCTACCTCCAGCCATAGGCCAGGCTCGGGCCCCGACCCTATCTCCAGCCCTAACCCTAGGTCCCAGCTGAACTCTGGCTGCTGTGCAAGCCACAGCGCCGGCCCCGCAAAAAGCTGAAACCCTTAGCCGGGCTGCCAGCACTTGCCCTAGCCCGAACCCTAACCCTAGCTCCGGCCAAAACCCTACCTCCAGCCATAGGCCAGGCTCGGGCCCCGACCCTATCTCCAGCCCTAACCCTAGGTCCCAGCTGAACTCTGGCTGCTGTGCAAGCCACAGCGCCGGCCCCGCAAAAAGCTGAAACCCTTAGCCGGGCTCCAGCACTTGCCCTAGCCCGAACCCTAACCCTAGCTCCGGCCAAAACCCTACCTCCAGCCATAGGCCAGGCTCGGGCCCCGACCCTATCTCCAGCCCTAACCCTAGCTCCCAGCTGAACTCTGGCTGCTGTGCAAGCCACAGCGCCGGCCCCGCAAAAAGCTGAAACCCTTAGCCGGGCTCCAGCACTTGCCCTAGCCCGAAGCCCTAACCCTAGCTCCGGCCAAAACCCTACCTCCAGCCATAGGCCAGGCTCGGGCCCCGACCCTATCTCCAGCCCTAACCCTAGGTCCCAGCTGAACTCTGGCTGCTGTGCAAGCCACAGCGCCGGCCCCGCAATAAGCTGAAACCCTTAGCCGGGCTCCAGCACTTGCCCTAGCCCGAACCCTAACCCTAGCTCCGGCCAAAACCCTACCTCCAGCCATAGGCCAGGCTCGGGCCCCGACCCTATCTCCAGCCCTAACCCTAGGTCCCAGCTGAACTCTGGCTGCTGTGCAAGCCACAGCGCCGGCCCCGCAAAAAGCTGAAACCCTTAGCCGGGCTCCAGCACTTGCCCTAGCCCGAACCCTAACCCTAGCTCCGGCCAAAACCCTACCTCCAGCCATAGGCCAGGCTCGGGCCCCGACCCTATCTCCAGCCCTAACCCTAGGTCCCAGCTGAACTCTGGCTGCTGTGCAAGCCACAGCGCCGGCCCCGCAAAAAGCTGAAACCCTTAGCCGGGCTCCAGCACTTGCCCTAGCCCGAACCCTAACCCTAGCTCCGGCCAAAACCCTACCTCCAGCCATAGGCCAGGCTCGGGCCCCGACCCTATCTCCAGCCCTAACCCTAGGTCCCAGCTGAACTCTGGCTGCTGTGCAAGCCACAGCGCCGGCCCCGCAAAAAGCTGAAACCCTTAGCCGGGCTCCAGCACTTGCCCTAGCCCGAACCCTAACCCTAGCTCCGGCCAAAACCCTACCTCCAGCCATAGGCCAGGCTCGGGCCCCGACCCTATCTCCAGCCCTAACCCTAGGTCCCAGCTGAACTCTGGCTGCTGTGCAAGCCACAGCGCCGGCCCCGCAAAAAGCTGAAACCCTTTGCCGGGCTCCAGCACTTGCCCTAGCCCGAACCCTAACCCTAGCTCCGGCCAAAACCCTACCTCCAGCCATAGGCCAGGCTCGGGCCCCGACCCTATCTCCAGCCCTAACCCTAGCTCCCAGCTGAACTCTGGCTGCTGTGCAAGCCACAGCGCCGGCCCCGCAAAAAGCTGAAACCCTTAGCCGGGCTCCAGCACTTGCCCTAGCCCGAACCCTAACCCTAGCTCCGGCCAGAACCCTACCTCCAGCCATAGGCCAGGCTCGGGCCCCGACCCTATCTCCAGCCCTAACCCTAGCTCCCAGCTGAACTCTGGCTGCTGTGCAAGCCACAGCGCCGGCCCCGCAAAAAGCTGAAACCCTTAGCCGGGCTCCAGCACTTGCCCTAGCCCGAACCCTAACCCTAGCTCCGGCCAAAACCCTACCTCCAGCCATAGGCCAGGCTCGGGCCCCGACCCTATCTCCAGCCCTAACCCTAGGTCCCAGCTGAACTCTGGCTGCTGTGCAAGCCACAGCGCCGGCCCCGCAAAAAGCTGAAACCCTTAGCCGGGCTCCAGCACTTGCCCTAGCCCGAACCCTAACCCTAGCTCTGGCCAAAACCCTACCTCCAGCCATAGGCCAGGCTCGGGCCCCGACCCTATCTCCAGCCCTAACCCTAGCTCCCAGCTGAACTCTGGCTGCTGTGCAAGCCACAGCGCCGGCCCCGCAAAAAGCTGAAACCCTTAGCCGGGCTCCAGCACTTGCCCTAGCCCGAACCCTAACCCTAGCTCCGGCCAAAACCCCACCTCCAGCCATAGGCCAGGCTCGGGCCCCGACCCTATCTCCAGCCCTAACCCTAGGTCCCAGCTGAACTCTGGCTGCTGTGCAAGCCACAGCGCCGGCCCCGCAATAAGCTGAAACCCTTAGCTGGGCTCCAGCACTTGCCCTAGCCCGAACCCTAACCCTAGCTCCGGCCAAAACCCTACCTCCAGCCATAGGCCAGGCTCGGGCCCCGACCCTATCTCCAGCCCTAACCCTAGCTCCCAGCTGAACTCTGGCTGCTGTGCAAGCCACAGCGCCGGCCCCGCAAAAAGCTGAAACCCTTAGCCGGGCTCCAGCACTTGCCCTAGCCCGAACCCTAACCCTAGCTCCGGCCAAAACCCTACCTCCAGCCATAGGCCAGGCTCGGGCCCCGACCCTATCTCCAGCCCTAACCCTAGCTCCCAGCTGAACTCTGGCTGCTGTGCAAGCCACAGCGCCGGCCCCGCAATAAGCTTAAACCCTTAGCCGGGCTCCAGCACTTGCCCTAGCCCGAACCCTAACCCTAGCTCCGGCCAAAACCCTACCTCCAGCCATAGGACAGGCTCGGGCCCCGACCCTATCTCCAGCCCTAACCCTAGGTCCCAGCTGAACTCTGGCTGCTGTGCAAGCCACAGCGCCGGCCCCGCAATAAGCTGAAACCCTTAGCCGGGCTCCAGCACTTGCCCTAGCCCGAACCCTAACCCTAGCTCCGGCCAAAACCCTACCTCCAGCCATAGGCCAGGCTCGGGCCCCGACCCTATCTCCAGCCCTAACCCTAGCTCCCAGCTGAACTCTGGCTGCTGTGCAAGCCACAGCGCCGGCCCCGCAATAAGCTGAAACCCTTAGCCGGGCTCCAGCACTTGCCCTAGCCCGAACCCTAACCCTAGCTCCGGCCAAAACCCTACCTCCAGCCATAGGCCAGGCTCGGGCCCCGACCCTATCTCCAGCCCTAACCCTAGGTCCCAGCTGAACTCTGGCTGCTGTGCAAGCCACAGCGCCGGCCCCGCAAAAAGCTGAAACCCTTAGCCGGGCTCCAGCACTTGCCCTAGCCCGAACCCTAACCCTAGCTCCGGCCAGAACCCTACCTCCAGCCATAGGCCAGGCGCCGGGCCCCGACCCTATCTCCAGCCCTAACCCTAGGTCCCAGCTTAACTCTGGCTGCTGTGCAAGCCACAGCGCCGGCCCCGCAATAAGCTGAAACCCTTAGCCGGGCTCCAGCACTTGCCCTAGCCCGAACCCTAACCCTAGCTCCGGCCAGAACCCTACCTCCAGCCATAGGCCAGGCTCGGGCCCCGACCCTATCTCCAGCCCTAACCCTAGGTCCCAGCTGAACTCTGGCTGCTGTGCAAGCCACAGCGCCGGCCCCGCAATAAGCTGAAACCCTTAGCCGGGCTCCAGCACTTGCCCTAGCCCGAACCCTAACCCTAGCTCCGGCCAGAACCCTACCTCCACCCATAGGCCAGGCGCCGGCCCCGACCCTATCTCCTGCCCTAACCCTAGGTCCCAGCTGAACTCTGGCTGCTGTGCAAGCCACAGCGCCGGCCCCGCAAAAAGCTGAAACCCTTAGCCGGGCTCCAGCACTT
This sequence comes from Scleropages formosus, assembly GCF_900964775.1. NCBI lineage: Eukaryota > Metazoa > Chordata > Actinopteri > Osteoglossiformes > Osteoglossidae > Scleropages > Scleropages formosus. The sequence goes on along the minus strand of NC_041807.1, from coordinate 43,570,938 downwards.
GCCCTAGCCCGAACCCTAACCCTAGCTCCGGCCAAAACCCTACCTCCAGCCATAGGCCAGGCTCGGGCCCCGACCCTATCTCCAGCCCTAACCCTAGCTCCCAGCTGAACTCTGGCTGCTGTGCAAGCCACAGCGCCGACCCCGCAAAAAGCTGAAACCCTTAGCCGGGCTCCAGCACTTGCCCTAGCCCGAACCCTAACCCTAGCTCCGGCCAGAACCCTACCTCCAGCCATAGGCCAGGCTCGGGCCCCGACCCTATCTCCAGCCCTAACCCTAGGTCCCAGCTGAACTCTGGCTGCTGTGCAAGCCACAGCGCCGGCCCCGCAATAAGCTGAAACCCTTAGCCGGGCTCCAGCACTTGCCCTAGCCCGAACCCTAACCCTAGCTCCGGCCAGAACCCTACCTCCAGCCATAGGCCAGGCTCCGGCCCCGACCCTATCTCCAGCCCTAACCCTAGGTCCCAGCTGAACTCTGGCTGCTGTGCAAGCCACAGCGCCGGCCCCGCAAAAAGCTGAAACCCTTAGCCGGGCTCCAGCACTTGCCCTAGCCCGAACCCTAACCCTAGCTCCGGCCAAAACCCTACCTCCAGCCATAGGACAGGCTCGGGCCCCGACCCTATCTCCAGCCCTAACCCTAGGTCCCAGCTGAACTCTGGCTGCTGTGCAAGCCACAGCGCCGGCCCCGCAATAAGCTGAAACCCTTAGCCGGGCTCCAGCACTTGCCCTAGCCCGAACCCTAACCCTAGCTCCGGCCAAAACCCTACCTCCAGCCATAGGCCAGGCTCGGGCCCCGACCCTATCTCCAGCCCTAATCCTAGGTCCCAGCTGAACTCTGGCTGCTGTGCAAGCCACAGCGCCGGCCCCGCAAAAAGCTGAAACCGTTAGCCGGGCTCCAGCACTTGCCCTAGCCCGAACCCTAACCCTAGCTCCGGCCAAAACCCTACCTCCAGCCATAGGCCAGGCTCGGGCCCCGACCCTATCTCCAGCCCTAACCCTAGCTCCCAGCTGAACTCTGGCTGCTGTGCAAGCCACAGCGCCGACCCCGCAAAAAGCTGAAACCCTTAGCCGGGCTCCAGCACTTGCCCTAGCCCGAACCCTAACCCTAGCTCCGGCCAAAACCCTACCTCCAGCCATAGGGCAGGCTCGGGGCCCCGACCCTATCTCCAGCCCTAACCCTAGCTCCCAGCTGAACTCTGGCTGCTGTGCAAGCCACAGCGCCGGCCCCGCAAAAAGCTGAAACCCTTAGCCGGGCTCCAGCACTTGCCCTAGCCCGAACCCTAACCCTAGCTCCGGCCAGAACCCTACCTCCAGCCATAGGCCAGGCTCGGGCCCCGACCCTATCTCCAGCCCTAACCCTAGCTCCCAGCTGAACTCTGGCTGCTGTGCAAGCCACAGCGCCGGCCCCGCAATAAGCTGAAACCCTTAGCCGGGCTCCAGCACTTGCCCTAGCCCGAACCCTAACCCTAGCTCCGGCCAAAACCCTACCTCCAGCCATAGGCCAGGCTCGGGCCCCGACCCTATCTCCAGCCCTAACCCTAGGTCCCAGCTGAACTCTGGCTGCTGTGCAAGCCACAGCGCCGGCCCCGCAAAAGCTGAAACCCTTAGCCGGGCTCCAGCACTTGCCCTAGCCCGAACCCTAACCCTAGCTCCGGCCAAAACCCTACCTCCAGCCATAGGCCAGGCTCGGGCCCCGACCCTATCTCCAGCCCTAACCCTAGCTCCCAGCTGAACTCTGGCTGCTGTGCAAGCCACAGCGTCGGCCCCGCAAAAAGCTGAAACCCTTTGCCGGGCTCCAGCACTTGCCCTAGCCCGAACCCTAACCCTAGCTCCGGCCAAAACCCCACCTCCAGCCATAGGCCAGGCTCGGGCCCCGACCCTATCTCCAGCCCTAACCCTAGGTCCCAGCTGAACTCTGGCTGCTGTGCAAGCCACAGCGCCGGCCCCGCAAAAAGCTGAAACCCTTAGCCGGGCTCCAGCACTTGCCCTAGCCCGAACCCTAACCCTAGCTCCGGCCAGAACCCTACCTCCAGCCATAGGCCAGGCTCGGGCCCCGACCCTATCTCCAGCCCTAACCCTAGCTCCCAGCTGAACTCTGGCTGCTGTGCAAGCCACAGCGCCGGCCCCGCAAAAAGCTGAAACCCTTAGCCGGGCTCCAGCACTTGCCCTAGCCCGAACCCTAACCCTAGCTCTGGCCAGAACCCTACCTCCAGCCATAGGCCAGGCTCGGGCCCCGACCCTATCTCCAGCCCTAACCCTAGGTCCCAGCTGAACTCTGGCTGCTGTGCAAGCCACAGCGCCGGCCCCGCAAAAAGCTGAAACCCTTAGCCGGGCTCCAGCACTTGCCCTAGCCCGAACCCTAACCCTAGCTCCGGCCAAAACCCTACCTCCAGTCATAGGCCAGGCTCGGGCCCCGACCCTATCTCCAGCCCTAACCCTAGGTCCCAGCTGAACTCTGGCTGCTGTGCAAGCCACAGCGCCGGCCCCGCAAAAAGCTGAAACCCTTAGCCGGTCTCCAGCACTTGCCCTAGCCCGAACCCTAACCCTAGCTCCGGCCAGAACCCTACCTCCAGCCATAGGCCAGGCTCGGGCCCCGACCCTATCTCCAGCCCTAACCCTAGGTCCCAGCTGAACTCTGGCTGCTGTGCAAGCCACAGCGCCGGCCCCGCAATAAGCTGAAACCCTTAGCCGGGCTCCAGCACTTGCCCTAGCCCGAACCCTAACCCTAGCTCCGGCCAAAACCCTACCTCCAGCCATAGGCCAGGCTCGGGCCCCGACCCTATCTCCAGCCCTAACCCTAGGTCCCAGCTGAACTCTGGCTGCTGTGCAAGCCACAGCGCCGGCCCCGCAAAAAGCTGAAACCCTTTGCCGGGCTCCAGCACTTGCCCTAGCCCGAACCCTAACCCTAGCTCCGGCCAAAACCCTACCTCCAGCCATAGGCCAGGCTCGGGCCCCGACCCTATCTCCAGCCCTAACCCTAGCTCCCAGCTGAACTCTGGCTGCTGTGCAAGCCACAGCGCCGGCCCCGCAAAAAGCTGAAACCCTTAGCCGGGCTCCAGCACTTGCCCTAGCCCGAACCCTAACCCTAGCTCTGGCCAGAACCCTACCTCCAGCCATAGGCCAGGCTCGGGCCCCGACCCTATCTCCAGCCCTAACCCTAGGTCCCAGCTGAACTCTGGCTGCTGTGCAAGCCACAGCGCCGGCCCCGCAATAAGCTGAAACCCTTAGCCGGGCTCCAGCACTTGCCCTAGCCCGAACCCTAACCCTAGCTCCGGCCAAAACCCCACCTCCAGCCATAGGCCAGGCTCGGGCCCCGACCCTATCTCCAGCCCTAACCCTAGGTCCCAGCTGAACTCTGGCTGCTGTGCAAGCCACAGCGCCGGCCCCGCAAACAGCTGAAACCCTTAGCCGGGCTCCAGCACTTGCCCTAGCCCGAACCCTAACCCTAGCTCCGGTCAAAACCCTACCTCCAGCCATAGGACAGGCTCGGGCCCCGACCCTATCTCCAGCCCTAACCCTAGGTCCCAGCTGAACTCTGGCTGCTGTGCAAGCCACAGCGCCGGCCCCGCAAAAAGCTGAAACCCTTAGCCGGGCTCCAGCACTTGCCCTAGCCCGAACCCTAACCCTAGCTCCGGCCAGAACCCTAACTCCAGCCATAGGCCAGGCTCGGGCCCCGACCCTATCTCCAGCCCTAACCCTAGGTCCCAGCTGAACTCTGGCTGCTGTGCAAGCCACAGCGCCGGCCCCGCAATAAGCTGAAACCCTTAGCCGGGCTCCAGCACTTGCCCTAGCCCGAACCCTAACCCTAGCTCCGGCCAAAACCCCACCTCCAGCCATAGGCCAGGCTCGGGCCCCGACCCTATCTCCAGCCCTAACCCTAGGTCCCAGCTGAACTCTGGCTGCTGTGCAAGCCACAGCGCCGGCCCCGCAATAAGCTGAAACCCTTAGCCGGGCTCCAGCACTTGCCCTAGCCCGAACCCTAACCCTAGCTCCGGCCAAAACCCTACCTCCAGCCATAGGCCAGGCTCCGGCCCCGACCCTATCTCCAGCCCTAACCCTAGGTCCCAGCTGAACTCTGGCTGCTGTGCAAGCCACAGCGCCGGCCCTGCAAAAAGCTGAAACCCTTAGCCGGGCTCCAGCACTTGCCCTAGCCCGAACCCTAACCCTAGCTCCGGCCAAAACCCTACCTCCAGCCATAGGCCAGGCTCGGGCCCCGACCCTATCTCCAGCCCTAACCCTAGGTCCCAGCTGAACTCTGGCTGCTGTGCAAGCCACAGCGCCGGCCCCGCAAAAAGCTGAAACCCTTCGCCGGGCTCCAGCACTTGCCCTAGCCCGAACCCTAACCCTAGCTCCGGCCAAAACCCTACCTCCAGCCATAGGCCAGGCTCCGGCCCCGACCCTATCTCCAGCCCTAACCCGAGCTCCCAGCTGAACTCTGGCTGCTGTGCAAGCCACAGCGCTGGCCCCGCAAAAAGCTGAAACCCTTAGCCGGGCTCCAGCACTTGCCCTAGCCCGAACCCTAACCCTTGCTCCGGCCAAAACCCTACCTCCAGCCATAGGCCAGCCGACCCTATCTCCAGCCCTAACCCTAGGTCCCAGCTGAACTCTGGCTGCTGTGCAAGCCACAGCGCCGGCCCCGCAAAGAGCTGAAACTCTTAGCCGGGCTCCAGCACTTGCCCTAGCCCGAACCCTAACCCTAGCTCCGGCCAAAACCCTACCTCCAGCCATAGGCCAGGCTCCGGCCCCGACCCTATCTCCAGCCCTAACCCTAGGTCCCAGCTGAACTCTGGCTGCTGTGCAAGCCACAGCGCCGGCCCCGCAAAGAGCTGAAACAGTTAGCCGGGCTCCAGCACTTGCCCTAGCCCGAACCCTAACCCTAGCTCCGGCCAAAACCCTACCTCCAGCCATAGGCCAGGCTCGGGCCCCGACCCTATCTCCAGCCCTAACCCTAGCTCCCAGCTGAACTCTGGCTGCTGTGCAAGCCACAGCGCCGGCCCCGCAAAAAGCTGAAACCCTTTGCCGGGCTCCAGCACTTGCCCTACCTTGAACCCTAACCCTAACCCTACCTCCGGCCCTAACCCTAACCCCTTAACCCTAACCTCTTAACCCTAACTCTTACCGCTGAACCCTAATCCTAACCCCAACCCCATCCCCTGTACCCTAATCCTAGCTCTCACCCTTAACCCTCGCCCTTCCCAGAAGGTCCTTTTGACCACTTGCAAATGGATGTCATTGATCTCACATCGTCACGGAGTTTCAGGTATTGTCTTGTCATTGTCGATCTCTTTTCCAGATGTGTAGAGGCATTCCCTGTTCAGATGGTCTCAGCACGCACTGTTGCAAACTGCCTGTTGAAAGAGATAATACCCTGGTGGGTCATCCCAGCTCAAATTACAAGTGACAACAGGACACATTTTCTGAACTCAGTTGTACATCAGTTGTCTGAGTGGATGGGATGCAACCTTAAGCATTACTGTTCGCACCACCCTCAGAGAGGTGGTGCTGTGGAAAGAGCTAATCAGACATTTAAAGCTAAACTTGCGAAAGTGTGCGAAGAAACGGGTTTTGCGTGGCCTGAAACACTACCCATAGTTCTGACAGCTATGAGGGGGAAAACACACAGACAGTTAGGTCTGTCCCCTTTTGAAGTTCTGACAGGAAGACCAATGCCGGCCCCAATGCCAGGTGGAAGAGTTTCACTGGAAACTATGGATGGTGATCTGCTTTCGTGTCTTTCAGGTCTTCAACGGACGTTGAAGGAGGTTGTAATGATGACGTATCATGGTGGAGACTAAGGGGTTGCTCCGCCCCCTCGATGCTCGCTCCCGGGCGCGCAGGCTGATATACTTGGCCGTGTACACCTTTTGTGCCTCGCACGTTTTGGAGATTACTTTAATGTTGTTTATTTTATTGTAAGGACAGCTGTGTGAAATATGTCATCCATAGTTGCCCACAAGATATTAAAAAGAAGAGCTTCCTTTTGTCCGTGTCCATCTGGATTTATATAATTTTATGCCTTTCTGGAATCCACGTGAGGACCTGGGCTAACTCATTAGCTTAGCCGGATCGTTACAAGGTGCATCAGCAGGTGCGACAGGACCAGCGAACCCTGAACTGGGACGACACGTTGAAGCTGCTCCCAGGTGACTGGGTGCTCATCTGTGACCTGAGGAGGAAACATTGGATCCAGCCCCGGTGGAGAGGCCCTCACCAAGTTCTCCTGTCTACACCCCACGCTGTGAAAGTGGAAAGCATTGAGTCATGGACTGAACATCTCTGTTGAAATGGTTGCAATGCGCACTGTAGCACTCCAGAACCGCATGGCTCTGGATGATCTCCTAGAGGCATCAGGAGGTACATGTGCAGTTATAGGTAAACAATGTTGTACATATATACCGGATCACTCAGAGCACTCTGAAGTAGGGAAGCTGTTTCAAGATTACGGAGCCGAAAAATCCTAGTTCAATTCTTTTTTCTCCAGGTGGGCGGATTGGCTACGACCTCTTCTGATTTTTGGAGTTCTTATGTTTTTTTTCCTTCTGTTACTTTGCTGTGCTTTTTCTTGCTTAAAACATTTGTTGCTGAGCTCCGTTACATCTTTGTACTTGCAAATGTACACTCCCTTGAAACACTTTCCTGAGGAGACTGACAGGGCGAAGGCCCTGGCTGAACTGCCTCAAGGATTTTAGTGGTAAACATCTGACATTGCCTGGGGTGTGGAATGAAAATTTGATTCTACAGCTTTGCTATGCCTTTGTGCTTTTGTATTAGAATGTTTAATTAATGAAACGGCCTATGCAAGAAAGCATCACATTCCAGGCAGTAGTTTGGTGCCAGTCCATCCCTTTCTGTGTCAGCCTGCTCCCATAAGATATCGGGAGGAATGCAGAATTACGTAGTTCCTGTGAGACTGTCAGTAATGAGAGAGATAACACTGGCGATGGTTGGGAGTGTTTTCATGAAAGGATGGGAGATTGGGGGCTACCTTGACCTGTCTAGAATGATGAAACAAAACATGTATCTCACCCATGCTTGTAAAGAACCGCCCCAGAATGTGTATAAATATCTGCTTGCTTTGCTGCTGAGGTGTGACTCTCTCTAGGAAGCTCACCCGAGTGCACAAATGAATAAATGAACTTTTCTGCAATCTGAGTGTCTTGCTGAAATGAGTCTTTTCTTTCTACGCATAATGAGCTGTGAGGTGTGCGCTGTGTGTACCCCTAACCCTAACCCCCTAACCCTAAACCCTTACCCTAGCCTAACCCTACTCTGTACCCAGTAACAACGGATAGAGTCCAAAATCAGTCTGACAAATACTACCCAAAAAGAAATAAAGTAACAAAAGAACACAAATAACAGTAATAATAATAAAACTAACAAAAGAGCAATTACATTCTAGGTAACCTCCCTAAAAAGACTACAGGGTGGTTCCAGAACACAACATGCTGAACCTTTTAAAATACAAATCGCTCCTGATGCACTTGCCCACAAGGGAGCAGTGTACAACAAGAAACTAAAGGGGAGACTCATCTCTATATAGCTGGGTAAACAACACCTAAACAAAAGAAAGGAATAGAGCCAGAAACACAAAAAGAGGGAACAGTATAATGAAGCCAACGAAAATCAAACACAACACTGCTGATTTTTTAAAGAATGAAGTTCTCTAGCCTAACCCTAACCAAATTACTGCCCATAACCTATAGTCCTAATCCCTAACCCTAACCCCTGTACAAGAAGGCCATGGGACCAGACGGCCTAACACCTAAATTAGTATCCCACTGATCATCACCCACCCACCCACCCACTCACAACACAACACAACACAACACAACACACCACACAGGTAAACCACAAACTCAAAAACTGTTTCAGAAGAACAGCAGAATGGTTCCCGCCATTGCAGGGTCTCGAAGTGATATCCGCATACAGGAGAAACAGGACTCTAAAGAATCTACTGGTGAGGTCAAAATTCACATCAGACACACGCAGAACCCCATCACCACTTCTGAAACACCTCAGACAGTTAACATTTCTCACAGTTCAGACAGGGCATACTGAGCCGATCGTCAACGAGCCTGTCTACCAGCAATGTTATATACGTTATCACATACAACAGATGCAGTAAAAGGCACGTGGGGGAAATGGCAAACCAGTTCGGAGTCAGACTCAACAGCAATACAGCATCAACAGGGGATAAGAGAAACAGCGCCAGTTAACCACTTCGTGGAACACAAAACGGAGAACCTGAACATAGCGGGTATGGAAGCTGGACACTGGACAACCAAAGAACAGTGCAGGGTGGAGTGAAGGTGGACAAATACACTGGACACTTGGACTCCCAGAGGACTAAATGAGAGGTAAGAGCACCAGGAGAAGAATACCAAAAATACACAGAAGCAAAAATAAACTGGGGGCCCCAACACCACCCACACAACCCTAACATCACCCCTGAATTGGACTCCAAACCCGACCCCAACCCTGGAGCTAACCCAAACCGCTGTCCCACTTTTAACCCCAACATCAATCCCAGTATAACACAGTACCTGGGAAAAAGGGCCATAGTCTAGAATCAAGCCAACAAAGACTACCCAAAGAGGAAAAGCCAACTGCAGAACGTAAAAAAATAATTTAAAAACAAGAACAATATTTTAGTTAACCTCCCTAAAAATACCACAAGGTGGCGCCAGAACACAGCATTTCTGACCTTTTAAAATACAAATTTTCTCCTGATGCACTTAACCAATATATTCTCTCTGTCAAACACAAGGGGGCCTAATGTAGCGCACAAATTGTATTTTCTATGAGAAATTGTATTTTCTGTCTCACTTTGGAGAAAAACATCTGTAAAGGAAACTAATTTTACACTATTCTGGTGTTTGCATGTGCTGAGTTCTGCAGAGTCCTAGGCATGGCGTGGATTGGATGGATATCTGGTATTCATGGTGAGGCTGCTGATCGCAACCTAATATGACTCACATTTTCACTTTTTTTTCCCCAAGTGTCTGTACAAACAGCATGCTGGAAGGCAAATCCAAAGAGAAGCTCTGTGAACAATGCACCTTATATATATATTTATGCATTATGCTATGAGGGATGGGGGCGCGGTGGTGCAGTGGCACAGTGGGTGGAACTGGGTCCTGCTCTCCGGTGGGTCTGGGGTTTGAGTCCCGGTGGGGGTGCCTTGCGGCGGACTGGCGTCCCGTCCCGGGTGTGTCCCCTCCCCTTCTGGCCTTATGCCCTGTGTTACCGGGTAGGCTCCAGTTCCCCGCGACCCCGTATGGGTCAAGCGGTTCCGAAAATGTGTGTGTGTGTGTGTGTGTGTGCGTGCGTGTGTGCTACGAGGGAGGGGACATGAATATTGATCATTGGAAAACTACCTAAATATAGCACCAGTGACAGGTGCTGAAGAATAGGTGGGTCCAAGGGACAGCACCTTTGGCTAGAAAACAGCAGTCCCATGTCATGCACAAGACGATTTCATCGGACAAAAGACAAAACATCTGCATCATTAATTTTCGCTCACAGGTCTGCTGCACTGAAGTTCCAGAGCACAAGCTCAAAGAAAGTCATAACAACTGAAAAGAAAGCTAAAGTGAACTGGCTTTGATTTAAGACCAGACAGTTTTTTTTTTTTTTTTTTTTAAATAGCTCTCCATGTTACAAAATATGTGACAATACAGATTCAGACTTGATTACTGACCACTTTCATACTGCAACAACAATGAGCGTAAAACGGCCACCATTCAAGATACACAGGAAAACATGTTATTCCTCATGCATATTTTTCAATGGCTGTACACAAAAACCCAGTCCAACCAACAGCATGAAGTCATAGAGAACAACATCCAGCATAGCAAACATACATTTCCATGACCCAAGACCAATAAGCTTAACTACCTTCTCCAACCCACCCACCCCACAAAACCAATAAACCAATCCTACCCCACCAACCAAACCAACAAACCAAACCAAATTGACCAACTAAACCAACAAACCAAAGTAGCAGATTACCAACATGAGGTTGTCAAGTGGGCACCTCCCTTTGTCAGTGTTTCATTGAATTAGGTCCACGACACCTCCGGAAGGCTCATCAGTGCAATCTGGTGTCCCAGACCCACCCCCCTCGCCACACGTTATATGCCCTTCATCCTCAGATACTGCACTTTCACTAACTCAACAACCAGTAAAACCACAGCTCCATGCAGACCTTCAAGGTGAGATCTGGGCATTTTACAGCCCCCGGGCCACATCTGGCACTTTGGCTGTCCCTGTCTGGCTCATGTGAGGTCAATCGGAAATTAACACACACACACACACACACACACACACACACACACACACACACACACACACACACACACACACACACACACACACATTTTCAGAACCGCTTGTCCCTTACGGGGTCACGGGGAACCGGAGCCTACCCGGCAACACAGGGCGTAAGGCCAGAGGGGGAAGGGGACGCACCCAGGACGGGACGCCAGTCTGCCGCAAGGCACCCCAAGCGGGACTCGAACCCCAGACCCACCGGAGAGTAGGACTGCAGTCCAACCCACTGCGCCACCGCACCCCCTAACCGGAAATTAACAATTAAATGTAAATGTGTACGCCATGCACGCAATAGAACTGCACTGCTTTTATTTTGAAGGTGAGTGCTATTTTTTTTTTCAATTTACGTATGTGCGTGCATGCCGTAACAGGAAGGATCAAGGACATCGCGGGAAATCTGGAGCTTCAGCTGCAAAACAGAGCAGACAATTTTGACTTTTTCTCCTTGGCTTTGGATGAGAGCTGCGATGTCTGCGACACAGCCCAGTTACTCATCTTTGTACATGGGATAACAAAGGGCTTTAAGATTACAGAGGAGCTGGCAGCAATGCGGTCAACGAAAGGGACGACAACAGGAAGTGATTTGTTCACGGAGGTAAATGCATGCTTGGACAAGCTGGGACTGAAATGGGACAAACTGGCAGGTGTTACAACGGATGGTTGTCCAAATCTGACGGGAAGATGTTGGACTTTTGAAGTGGATGTAGGATAAAGTGACTGAAATGAATCCTGAACAGAAATTGATATTTTTACATTGTATTATACATCACAAGGTGTTGTGTAAGTCAGTGCTAAAAATTAACCATGTTATTGATGTTGTAACTAAAATAGTTAAATTCATCAGGGCAAGAGCATTGAATCACAGACAGTTTTTTTTCACTTTTGGAGGAGCATGAGACTGAACATCGTGACATGGGCTACCACACAGCTGTCAGATGGCTCAGCCTGGGCAAAGTGCTTAAAAGAGTATAGGACCTGAGAGGAGAGAGCCAAGAGTTCAGAGAGAAGAAACAGAATGACATCCCAGAGCTCTCAGATGCAGACTGGATGGCAGATTTTGGATTTGCTGTTGATGTGACTGCACTAATGAATGAACTAAATACCAAACTGCAATGCAAGGGCCTTTTTGTACATGAAATGTACAGCTTGGTGAAGGTTTTCATAAGAAAGTTGCAGTTTCTTTCAAGCCAAATGGAGGACAACATTTTCACCCACTTGCCAACACTAAAGGAAGCCACACCATCAGCTGATCACCTCTGTCAGTATCGCTGCTGGATTTTTACTCTTCTCTCAAAGAGGAGAACTTTCCACACATGAGGAGGCATGCTCAGAAGATGTTAGTTCTCTGTGGATCTACCTACATATATGAACAAACATTCTCAGTGATGAAGTTCAACAAATCCAGATATAGATCCTCCCTCAGTGATGAGCACCTGTCAGCTGTCCTTCGCATATCCACCTCAGACATTCAGCCAGACTTCAGTGCACTTGTTCAAGCCCAAGACAGACTGGATTTTTCTCAATGAACATACGAAAAAGTGACAGAAGTAACTTACTGACATGATGATGTGTGCTGTGTACATATATACAGTAGCGTAAACATATGGGTGTGATAAGGTCACCGCGGGTGCAGCAGCCTGGTCGAAGTCTTTCTTGACTTACGTAAAATTCCGCAAAATTCTAAGATTCCTTCTGATGGATCTTTTCCTCACCAGACAAAATCAGGTGTTAAAGCCAAGTTAGCAGATGCAGGAATCATGACACAGAAACAGTAGAAGAGACACCACAAATGTGCACTATGAGTTCTCAAGATTTGCTATAAATTAGCATGTTGATATATTTATGAACAACATCTGCCTTTTTACTTTTTTGGTGGGCCACCCTCTCATCATCCTGCTTTGTGTTGATACCACAGATGCAAGCAAGCAATGTCAACAACTGCTTGTCCCGTGTATCCTGGAAACACAGGGTGCAAAGCTGAAGGGGGAGAGGAAACACCCAGGATGGGATGCCAGTCCATTATAAGGCATCACAAGTGGGACAGGAACTCTGGACCCACTACACAGCGGGCACCGGCTACTGGCCAGACCCGCTGTGCCACCACACCCCCTCATATATGCAAACAATCTAGAAGCAATTCATTGTGGTTTTTTTTTTTTTTTTGTAAGGGTCAACATAGTAACTCAGTAGAAAGCAGGAAACCAAAGAAGCACGAAGTGTTGAATTCACTCAAAATGACAATCCGCATCAACGGAGCTGGCGGGTCTTCCCTTTATATGCTGCTCCTTTGGTTTGGTGCAGGTGTTGTTAATGCGCTGAGAGAGAGGGCATGATAATGTGTTCCAATACAGTTTTCATATTATATTACATTGGGGCACGCAATGCTCTGGGTTTGGATGGGGCAAAGAAGGATGCACACACAGCGTTCTTTCTGAACATTTATTCGAACACTGGAACACAGGTAAATAACGCTCTTGCTTCAAGGACCTCGTTTCCTTAAGGACCTGCACCTCAAACCAGCCTTTCCAGTATGCTTAGTACCCCATTCTTTCTGTTTCTACTGGCAAACACGGTCACTCCATCATTTTTCCCAGAAGTGCCCCCAGTGGTTGAAGATGTTATTAACAATTTACCCACAATCAGAGTCAGAATCAGAATCAGAATCAGAATCAGAATGAGCTTTATTGCCAAGTAAGTTCACACATATAAGCAATTTGTCTTGGTGACAGAAACTTCCACAGCACAGAGAGAATGACAGTGACAGGATGCAGATGAGAAGATAGGATATGTGAATAAAGGATAAAAAATAAAAGTACACTATACAAAAAATAGTCACTGTTATATGTATGTATAGGTATGTTCTATACAAATGCAAGGGAATGTGAGTAAGACATATGATGTGATACATAGATATAAATATAAATAGCATTGTGTATTGCACTGGTTTACTCTCTAGGGGGGATTTAGCTGTTCATGAGGTAGATGGCCTGAGGAAAGAAACTTTTCTTGTGCCTGGCTGTCCTGGTGCTCAGTGCTCTGTAGCGCCGGCCAGATGGCAAAGGTTCGAAGAGGAAGTGGCCTGGATGTGAGGGGTCTAGAATGATTTTGCTCGCCCTTTTACTCACTCTGGGCGAGTGCAGTTCTTGGAGAGCTGGGGGGGATGTGCTGATGATTCTTCCAGCAGTCCGAACTATCTGCTGTAATCTTCTGATGTCTGATTTCGTAGCTGAGCCAAACCAGGCAGTTATAGACATGCAGAGGACAGACTGGATGACTGCAGAGTAGAATTGCATCAGTAGCTCCTGTGACAGGTTGAACTTCCTCAGCTGGCAAAGGAAGTACAACCTCTGCTGGACCTTATTCACAATGGAGTCTATGTGGAGCTCCCACTTCAGGTCCTGTGAGATGGTGGTGCCCAGGAACCTGAATGACTCCACTGTTGCCACAGTGCTGTTCATGATGGTGAGTGGGGATAATGCTGAGGTGTTTCTTCTAAAGTCCACACACACACACACACACACACACACACACACACACACACACACACACACACATTTTCAGAACCGCCTGTCCCATATGGGGTCACGGGGAACCGGAGCCTACCCGGCAACACAGGGCGTAGGGCCAGAGGAGGAGGGGACACACCCAGGATGGGACGCCAGTCCGTCGCAAGGCACCCCAAGTGGGACTTGAACCCCAGACCCACTGGAGAGCAGGACCCGGTCCAACCCACTGCACCACTGCACCCCCCAGTCCACAATCATCTCCACCGTTTTGAGTGTGTTCAGCTCCAGGTTGTTGTGACTGCACCAGACAGCCAGCTCTTGGACCTCCTGTCTGTAAGCAGCCTTGTCACCATCCCGGATGAGGCCAATGAGTGTGGTGTTGTCTGCAAACTTCAGGAGTTTGACAGAGAGGTCTTTAGCGGTGCAGTCGGTGTACAGGGAGAAGAGCAGTGGGGAGAGCACACATCCCTGGGGGCTGCCAGTACTGATCGTGCGAGTCTTGGATGAACAATTTCCCAGCCTCACTATCTGCTGCCTGTCTGTCAGGAAGTTGGTGATCCACCGACAGATGGAGGTGGGCACAGAGAGTTGGGTTAATTTGGACAGGAGGAGGTGTGGGATGATGGTGTTGAAGGCCGAGCTGAAGTCCACGAACAGGATCCTCACATAAGTCCCTGGTTTGTCCAGATGTTGCAGGATGTAGTGCAATCCCATGTTGACTGCATCATCCACAGACCTGCAGTGTTTGCATCTGCCTCGGGGGGAAGGGAGAGCCTGGGGGCGCTAAGCAGGCTGGGAAGGCTGGGTGTAGGCTCAGGCTCAGGCTCAGGCTCTGGAAGAAACGGGGTCCTCAGACCAAGAGCATTATTTCTCTGTTCGAATAAATCGTATGTAATGAACGCCGCCTCTGCTTCCTTCTTTGCCCCATCCAAACCCACTGCGCTGCGCGCCACAATATTATATTATATTATATTATATTATATTATATTATTGTAACAGTGCTGAGGGGAGTAAATGTGTAAATAGTTGGCATTAGTGTTTATGTGTGTGTACATAGTTGCGTGTGGTTTCTGATTGGTTGTCGTCCTATTTCTGTTCAGTATTCGGGAGTGGGATTCTGGGGAGTCCCGGAGGGAACCCCTTACCATAGGGTGCAGCGGGGGGCTGGGAGTGGGGATTCTGAAGTGTTCTGTATCTTGTACTGTCTGAAGCGACTTTGTTAAGACTGCTGCTGGGGACATGTACGCTTCTAATAAAAAGTACGCTTCTTTTACCCCGTCTGTCGAACCATTTTCTAGTAGCTCTGTAGGGGGATGCTACATAGGGATGTGTCTTCCAATACAGTTTTAGCCGTTAGGGTTTTCATCTCATCTTTTAAATAGCAGCATTTAAAATGTATTGCCGGAGTTCGTGATATATTACTGATATATGGGAGTTCAACCAGTATATCAGTTGTGTTTCCGAGCGTCACATGCGTTCTTTGGGGCTCCTTTGTTCCTCAGGTTCCCCGAGCCGCCGCCCTGCTGCTGCGTTTCCAGGGTGATAGATGATGGGTGACGGAGCTCAGTCGTCGCATCACTGCAAATGATAAATTTCATAGCCCTCTCATCGCATCAAATTCCTTTGATTCGCGGCCAAATATCATAAAAGAAGCTGATTGGATCTTCCCTCATCCCTCCACTGTAACATTCAATATTTTTTCAGTCGTGAACCTCAGACGAAGACGGTTGGTCGCACTGCGTAAAATTCTTCACGCTAGATTTATACCCGTATTGTGAAATGCCTCCGAGGAGTACAGCAGAACAAACGAAGATAATCATCCAGTGTCTTTTTGAAGATTTAAAAGGAAGGGAGGAGCTGACGGAGCCCGACGGCGTTCAAGGTGAACATTTCAAAACATCTTTAAATAAAATAATTAAAAATGTGTGATATCTAGCGCTGAACATCTCGAAAACATCTTTCAGCACAGTAATTATTCACATACGAGAGTTGCTGTAGCGTTGAATGTCTCCAAAACATCTTAAAACAATTAAAAATATGAGGTATTCTAATGCTGAACATCTCTAAAAACATCTTTTTTTGGGTAAAATGAAGATGTCATAATGTAACTGATTACATGTAAAACGTGATTGCTGATATCTCTGTAACATTCTTATGTGTTTACCACCTAAGGTCTTCTGGTCTCAGTAAGAGATGAAAGGTTAAACACACTGACTGTAACGATCTGGCTAATAAGTTAGCCCAGATCCTCACGTGGATTCCAGAGAGGCGTATAATTATATTGTGGCGCGCACCGCCGTGGGTTTGGATGGGGCGAAGAAGGACGCGGAGGCAGCGTTCATAACGGACGGCTTATTTGAACACCACCACAGAGGGAATAATGCTCTCGGTCCGAAGACCCCTTCTCCTTCAGAACTTGCAATTACAGCCAGCTTACCTTAGCACCCCTAAGCTCTCCCAACACAGCGGCAGACACAGGCAAGCCACCATTTCCCCCCGAAGTGGCCCCAGCGGTTACACACCATTTAACATTATTTCCCATAATGCAACGATCTACATTTAAACAGTAACGCGGGTCGTTACAATATAAACCCAGACGGACACGGAAAAAAGGAAGCTCTTCTTTTTAATATCTTGTAGGCAACTATGGATGACATATTTCACACAGCTGTCTTTACGATAAAATAAACAACATTAAAGTAAACTCCAAAACGTGCGAGGCACATACAATATGTACACAAAACGTGTACACGGCCAAGTATATCAGCCTGCACGCGCGCGGGAGAGAGGACCGAGGGGAGGGGCAACCCCTTAGTCTCCACCATAATACGTCATCATTACAACACACACACATCATGTGTCACATCCTATATACCTTCTTCACAGAGGACTCATTTGATCCCACCTTGATTGCTGAGAAGCTGCGAAAGCTTGGTGATGACTATGAAGAACAAGTGATCCAACCACTGATGAAAGAAATTCAAAAAGCTGCAGCAGACGAGGTAACACACAATTTTACATTTTTTTTTAATTTGCTGCGTCATTGTTACAGTCATTAAAATTAAAATAATGTAACATGGTGGATATTGTTTCTAACTTTCGAGAATTTGTATACCTATGAGACATTAGTCTTACATTCTGTTGATTGTTTGAAACATTTGCAACTGACATCAGTTGATGCCACTGGATACTAGGAATCTCACTGGTTCCCAACGGTTGTCAGGAGATGTCAGTGGATGCAAACGGATGTCAACAGATATCCACATTGCAGGTGCAGACAACCTTCGTCAAGAGCGTAGAGCACCTCTGTGAACAATGGCTTTCTCAGAGTGCCGAGGTTGCACCAGAGAGGCTGCTCCTGAAAGCTTCTATTTTCTTGGGTCTGTATGCGAAGAGGAACTGCCCAGACCTGAACGCTGTCATCCAGGAAACTATGACAGCATTCATCAACACGCAAGTGGCCCCCTGGGTGTCCCAGCAGGGAGGCTGGGTGGGTAGATCTAACACACTGTGGCATCTTATTCTGAGCTGGTAACAAATCAGCTAATGAGATTGACTTGTAACGTAAATGTTGGTGTAATTTGGTCCTGGCTCTGGAATTTTAATTATTAGCTTTACTTAGTGTAAAATTATCAGTACAAGCTGTTACAGTTGATTAACACCAAGGCTCTGAAGGTAGGAAGTCTTTTTCAGTGGTTGGTATAGATACTTATAAGTCGACTTGACTAAGGGCCGGTACATACCTGAATGTACTCCATTTGAAAACCGAGATCTCTTCTTAACCTCTTGACTAATTTATCATCTTCTTCCATTTCTCATACTGTGTCTGCTTAGGCCACAAATATCACACAGAAGTCATCCTGCATTGTTAACTGTCCCTTCTTGCTCTTATAAGATTGTCTGTGTTTTTTTTCACCTATAAGTAACTACTCCAGGAATCGTGACTGTGCATGTGATCTTCATAACAGTGTTTGTTTGTCATCAGACCAATTGACAGTGAATAACCAAATCATTTTTACTTTTTAACAGCAGTTTAAAATATGGGTAACTCTCAATGGTGCAGTGGAAGTAAAGAACTGTGACAGACAGGAGCCTGATCACACCATCTCCCTGCCTGGACTCAGTCATACTGTCCAGGAGTAAATGAGCACCAGGTGCAGGCAAATCAAAGATGCTTCAGGAGAGAGCCAAAGAAGAGACTAGAGAGTTGTGGGGTGTTGTATTATGGGCTTTGAATGCATACTTTCTGGATGGAGCTTTGAGTATTTGTCTTTGAAGGATCTTAGATGTTTTCTTTAATGTTGTCCTGTGCACCATGCTTCTATATGTTTCTGGGAAGTCCTAGTTGTTTATTACTTTCTTTCACTTTTTTGTAAAGCCAAATCCATCTGGTAGAAAGCATGTGGTCACTACATTTACATTTATATTTATTCTTTTAGCAGACGCTTTTGTCCAAAGCGACGTACATCTCAGCAAAAGTACAAGTACTATTATGTTAAGTTTCTGTCTAAAACTCTAGAACGAGCAACCTGTGATCAACTTTCGGAATTCCTCACCCAGAACCATCTCCTCGATGGATATCAGTCTGGATTCAGAGTTAGTCACTCCACAGAGACGGCATTCCTGGCAGTGTCTGATGCTCTGCAGTCAGCTAGAGCAGCCTCCTTCCCCTCGGTCCTCATCCTCCTCAACCTGTCTGCAGAATTCAGCACTGTCAACCATTGCATTCTACTCTCCTCTCTTAATCAGCTTGGCATCAAAGGAACAGCAGTAAAATGGTTTGAGTTCTACCTATCTGACAGATTTTGTCAAGTGGTCTGGCAGAGCTCCCGTTCTTCTCTTCTGCCTCTCTGAACTGGTGTCCTGCAGGGCTCGGTTCTGGGTCCTCTGCTCTTCTCGATCTACACCTCCTCCCTCGGCCCTGTCATCACCTCTCATGGATTCAACTACCATTGCTACACTGATGATACCCAGCTCTTCCTCTCATTTCCACTGGGAGCATCAGACATTTCCTTACACATCACTACCTGCCTCTTGATGATTGACTCAAGTCTGTCTTTCTCTCAGCACATCGAATGCAACAAGTTGGACCTGCAGATACATTCTGCATAACATCCACAGGATTCGCACTAATTCTGTAGTTTTTTTGTTTCCTTGTCTGATGTATTTGTTTCTTTGCTCTGTGCCTGTGTTCAAGTGCTCTGTGTCACTGTGTGAGAAGAGCGCTCTATAAAAATAAATAGAATTGAATCCATCCTTACCTCACAACAGACTTTGCACAACTACTTATCCATGCCATGGTGATATCCTGTCTGGACAACTGTAGCTCTCTGCTGTCTGGTTTTCCAGCTACTGCCATCAAACCTCTACAGCTGATTCAGAACGTGGCTGCTGCCCAAGTTGTGTTTGACTTGCCGAAGCATCCCTATGTATCTCCTCTACTTGTTTCTCTGCACTGTCTTCCTATAGCTGCCCGGATCAAATTCAAGACTCTGGTTGTGGCTTACAGATGCATCAGTTGAACTGCTCCCAGACATCTACAAGACCTGATCATCTGCTACAACCCAACCAGACTGCTACTGTCTTCCATCTCTGCCACTTGGTGGTCCCACACACAAAAGGTCCAAAAGTAAAAGCACAAAGGTTCTCGGTTCTAGCTTAATGTGGTGGAATGACCTCCCTCTCTCACTCAGAACTGCTGAATCTCTATCTACATTTAACAGGGGTCTTAAAACTCACCTCTTCCGGACTCACTTTTTCCATGATGTCTTAAGTTCATGTAAAGTGCAAATGTTCATGTTCTATTACTTTGAGGTCACAACTGTTGAAAAACAGATAAACCTTCATGCAACTACTCATGTAATGTAATGTAATTTAAATGTTTAAAAAGATTATTAGGAATTTGATTAGGAGTTGTTGATATTCGGATAAACTTTTATGCAGTTACTCGTGTGATATACCTTGGTTCATATGGCAGAAAGTAACAAACTAACTGTACTTTAGAATCACGCATCTGCATCTAAGTCTCTCTTTCTGCTAATGTAATGCACACATTATATTTTCTATGAGATGGATGTTGCTTTGGAGAACAGCATCTGCTGAATGAATAAATGTAACTTTATATTTAAGTTGTATCAACCCTCAGTCCCACCCATCTGCTGGAATCTTGGCTTCCAGACAATATTTATCAGATATTTCTCTGTCTTTCAGGGTCAAGTGATCTTGGAGTGAAGATTGAGTTGTTCAGTATAGATCCCCCTGATGAACATATCCCACCTCTTACCAGTGATCTGAATCTTTTCAGACTGCTCTACTCAGGGAGGAAAGTGCTGGAATGGGATACATGAGATGAGTTACAACTCACTACTTCCAAGCTCTTCTGCTTCCTGTCCAAGCACTGTGAAACCTTCGTTTCACCTCTGACTGCCACCTCTTCCTGTGCCACTCGCTCCCCCCGTTACCCCTGAGAGGAAATCCCTGTTTATTCTCTCTTAGATACACAGCTGTAGAATGAGTGCTTCTGCTCATGTTCAGGGTGGCTCTGGACATCATGACCTTCAAAAGTCTTTCGAAGACCCTTTTCTTTTCAAGATATTTTGTGAATGCTTAGGCTTTGCTCTCTTTCTCTTGCTCTGTGTCATTTTGTGACTTTTTGCCCAATGGCTCTCTATTTGTGCTATTATTATAATAATAATAATAATAATTGCATTTGCTAACAGTTTGATTTTTCTGTTTCTGTGAATTGCTTTTGTTTATAAAATATGTTTGGTAGCTGTATGTATGTTTTCTCATGTCAGCGACTGTTTGAGTAGGTATGATCATGCCAAAGGATGATGGATGTGTCCACACAGCAGTGGCACTTGAGTGACCGACATTGTGGTCTTCTAGTTTCTCCCCCTTGAGTTTCAGATGTTTGGGGTCAGTAAGTTGTCTAGTGGTAACTACCACTGCTTTCCAACCTAAAAACCCAGGTTGAAATCCCCACTCTTGCTGTAGTTCACTTAATGAAGTTACTTACCCTGAATTGATACACAATAAAAATAATCCTGCTATATAAGTGGGGCAGAGGGAGGTGTAGTGGTTAGAACTGCTGCCTTTGGATCTGAAAGATGCAGGTTAGAATGTCTCCTACTGCTGTAGTACCATTGAGCAAGGCACTAATAATGAATTACTCCTGTAAAAGTTATCCAGCTTTGTAAAGAGGTAAATAATTGTAAACATTCTAAGTTAATTTGGAGAAAAGCCTCAGTTATGTGCATAAGTAAGTCAACTGTTGTAGGAAGCATAAGGTACAAACCTCACGCTTTAAGTAATCCTGAATAAAAGCAGACAAATTATAATAAAAGATGTCAGACACTCATAGCTCTGCCTCCATGTACCACTGGAGACGAACAGCTATTACAGCTACCGATAAGATGAAATGTTTGTTTTAATGTATTAAAATATAATAATATATAGCCATAGCACTGATGATTATCACTTGTTAATACTTTAATATTATGTTCTCTTGGTTCAGTGACATAACTCTGCTCTAAGTGACTGTTTTGTTATTGATCAAAGACCATAGAGAAACCCCTACCAGATTTGCAGCTCTATAATACAGATTTACATGCAAAGATATTCACTGTAACATGGCAGTGTTTTCCTTAGTTTATTGCATAAAAGAAGAACATGAAATGTTTTTGTCTGTACCTCTGGTGTACCTCTACTTGTTTATGCTCTGAGAGCTGTGATTATGGCCATGGTTTTTAACAGCTTTACTGTTGCTTTGGTTGGGCTTTCCTCTCTCCAGGGTGTTTTTCACAATCATTCTGGAGCAACATTGAACACTACAATACATTATACTCATTATCTTCAGCATTTTACTGCATATCCACAGAGTGTTCCAACCATTGCTGAAGTTTAAGAACAACATCAAAATCGCTTCTCGCACTTCTTCCAAACAAAAACCTCTAGAGGAAGACACCACAATATAACTCATGGTACACTCTTTTTTCCTTGGCAATCAAACCTCTCTTAAAAATATGATTGCAGAATTCACCCACCATCTGTGTTTGCCATCAGCATCATATTCAAATTCACTCCTGGGTGGGACAGTGCCTCAGGAGGTAGTGCTGGTGCTTTGCGATGCTTCAGTTGTGCATTTAGACATGGGTGTGACTCTAGCTGTCTGTGCAATTTCTGTTTCCCCCGTGCTTTAGGTGAGCTTGTGACTTGAATTTGCCCTTGTTTAGGTATGTCAGCGTTATATTGCTCTGCTGTATAATAATGGTGTGAATGACTATCCTGAACCCTAAGGTAGTTCACTGGAGTGTATCTCAAAATATAAGTCACCTTGGATTAAGGTGTCAGATAAATACTAGTTAATAAACATTTTACATCACTCTGGAGAAATGAATGTAAATGTCCTGCAGGCCCTGATCAGTGTATTTCTCATTAAAATCTCTGGGACCTGCTTCTTTCCAAATGGCATTTTACCCAAAAAAACCTGAAGGCGTAGACACGGCTGAAAAGCACAATTACACTCACACTTACATCTCTGGTTTCAGACCCCATACAGCACTCCAGTCTCTCCCAGCAGGCCTCACTGCTGTTTTCTTCTTTTACTCAAGTAAACGGTAATATTTCACAACCTCAACTTGTATAAGTCACCCTCATACAGAGGACTTCTGTAATAGGTTTCACACTTCACAATGCCTTTACTTTTGTAGTATTTTGGCATATGTCAGAGTTGTCATACTATTTTCACTGGGCATCACATTTTTTAAGAAATTCTGTTTAATAATGAATTATTTTTATTACACCGGAGCTAATCCATCAGTGCCATCCACCAGATAATCCACACACATTGTCTGAACCGCTTGTCCCATACAGGGTCGCGCGGAGCCGGAGCCTAACCCAGCAACACAGGGCATAAGGCTGGAGGGGGAGGGGACACACCCAGGACGGGACACCAGCCCATCACAAGGCACCCCAAGTGGGACTTGAACCCCAGACCCACCAGAGAGCAGGACCTAGTCCAACCCACTGCACCACTGCACTCCCTCTGGATAATCCAGTGCCATGCATATATAAAGCAGAAGATCAAAGTAAAAAAGTATTTTATTACAAGTGAAAACAAAAACAAAGGCCTTTTCCTTCATGAACCCATGATTTTAACTAATAAAAGGTGCTTATTACAACCCTAAAATTAGTTCTGTAAGGTTGGAAATCATATCATTGTGCTCGTAACATGTGGAAAGTCCAGTCTGAATCGTCTCATGCAGGTAGAATGAGTGGAAATTGTAGTGTGTATTGCATCTCCTGTCTATAGACTAACTCCAGTCTTCAGGGGCCAGACATCATTACAG
Source organism: Scleropages formosus (assembly GCF_900964775.1). Taxonomy (NCBI): domain Eukaryota; kingdom Metazoa; phylum Chordata; class Actinopteri; order Osteoglossiformes; family Osteoglossidae; genus Scleropages; species Scleropages formosus. Next base: position 43,547,754 of record NC_041807.1, on the reverse strand, counting down.
GTTGTTCATCCCTCTGAATCCTTACTTAATTTATCCTTCACTGGGATTTTTATTGAAGGTACAACACAGTTCATGTTATGTCAGACTGAATGTGCTTGAGAGCATCAGTTGGTCAAACAAGTGCACTTAGTAGTAGCTCATGAAAGCTGTAGCACCATTAATGTTGAGAAGCATGTTTGTGTTGTAGTTACAGTGGTGACAGACATTAATTGTTAAACCCATTCAGTGTCAATTACTATTCTAAAACAGTCATAAAATCACAATTGTAATGAGTGCCTGTGTTATCTTTAAAATTTTGTAAAATTTAGATTATATTTCGGTTTTTGTAATTCCCCGATGGTTATGCTACACTTCATGTGCCTTCACCAAAACTGCCAGGTCTTTTTTCAACAGAGTTTGTTCAATGTGTGTGAAAAACAGAGGAATGCATTGCACTGATTAGTTCAAACTCTATATTACCAACACTAATATTTGCCTTGTCTGGTACAGCTGATAGTGTAGTGGTTAGAGCTACTGCCTTCGGATCCCAAGGTCACAGGTGCCTTGAGCAAGGTACTTATCCTAAAAAATGCTCGAGTAAAAATTACCCAGCTGTATAAATGGGTAAATAATTGTAACCTTAAAATTGTAAGTCACTTTGGAGAAAAGCTTAATGTAAATCTTGATATATTTGACAGATGGATTCCTCCAAGGTAACTTACAGCTTTTACTTTATCAACTGAAGGTAGGTACCTTGGTCAAGGGTACTACAGCATCAGCAGGATTTCAAAGAGGGTCCTTTGGGTGCAAGTCAATAGCTCTAACTACTACGCCACCTGCCTTCTTCACAAAGGAACAAGACTCCCATTCAGCATTTCACTGAGTAATTTCTGATATTACACTTATGCAAAAAATACATTTGGTAAAGTTTTAAAAACTTTACACTATGACTTTGGAGAAATTTCAATCCTTGGAACATATAATTCACTCTAAACTGAAATAAGATTTGTCTCTTGGGCTTATAGTTTTTTCTGCATTATCCCCCCATTACTACACACTAGGGCTCTTTCAACTTTAAACAGATGACATGGCCTCTTAGTCTGCAAGGCCTGTATTCTTCAGAAGACCCTAGAAACGCAGTGAGGTCGATAACCGTGGACTCGTTCCTGGAACTGAGTGCTTTATGAAAGGGTTATAAATAGTTTGGAGCACTCTGAGCAGTCTGTGGAACACCAGCCACCATTTCCTCGAACATGGGACCTCGACCACCACCTTCTCATCTGTCTCTGAATCAATGAAACATGATGAAGAGAATTAAAGGACTGATGCTCCTTCTCCCATATCCATTACAGCCAGAATATCAGTACATCTTAAAGCAGGTGTTGGTCTTCGGGTTGCACCCATTTCCACTGTCCGTTGAGTCAGAAATGTCTCCTTATAGGCCATTTTTCCAAAGGCCTCTTCACAATCATAGATAAGCAGAAATCAGTTTTAAAGTTCTGTAAAAGAGGCTTTACAGCCTTATGACAAAACTGACAGCTTTGTATTTCCTGTATCCCAGCTTTTACCATGGTAAAACTCAGCAACAGTGGTTGTTTCCAGCAATGACAGTACTACTTACTGCATTTACTAGACCTTGTTAGACTTTGTTCTGTGCCTCGATCATGCTGGCAAGTAAGTATCACTTATCAGACCAAAATATAAATTCATCCATCTATTTTAAACTTTGATAAAGTTATGACTAAGGTCAAAATCCGTTTTGTGATATTTGCATTAGTAATAAAATTATTTCCACTTTTTTTTGTTGCACTCCTGTGTTTCTTTAACCTACTTCCTGTTTAATTCCCTATTTTAACAGGTATCAAGATGAGCCAAAAAAGAAACAGTAAAGCAGGCTAAACTGCTGCAAACCTCACTGCCATCTATCCACCCATCCTTTGTCATAATCCCTTATCCAGTGTAGAGTCACGATGCTCCACCACTTAACCTGGAACCACAAGGTGTGAGGCAGGTTATACCCTTGGAAGCGATTCCAGTCCATCACAGGGTGAATCCCTTTTCCAGTGGCAGAATATTATAGTAATGTGTAGGCTCCCATAAAAAAAGATGAGGAACAGAGATGAAAACATGCTGTTTCAGAGCAAGTTCAGATTCATTAATTTTTCTTATTCAGTGCCAGGCCCTGCTGAGTCAGATGCCCTTCTGCACCTCCTGCAACTGCTCAGGAGGACTTGGCACATGCCCGTCTCCCTGAGGCTGCAGCTGGGGCTTCTCCTTGCAGCATAAGTACTGCTTCCAGATTGTGAGGAAGGCGCTATGAAACTTCTTGATGCGGAAAGCGTAGACAATAGGGTTGACGGCCGAGTTTGCATGAGTGAGTAGGATGGCGATGTAAATGAGGAACATTGGCTTCTGACACCTGGGACAGAAGAGTGTGATGCAGTTGAGGATGTGAAGTGGCAGCCAGCTGAGGGCAAACAGAGCCAGAACCAGAGCCAGAGACTTGGCTAGGTTGAGCTCCTTGCCGTAGTACTTGCTGGGGTCAGCGTTGCTGCCCGTCACTTTCTTGCTCAGCTGCTTGTGGATCATGTAGAAGATTTCAGCGTAGATGATGAGCATCAGGAGCAGGGGGGGCAGGACCCATCCAAAGAAGTTGAAGTACACCATGTACTCCATGCTTATGACATTTTCAAACTGGCAGGTGATGACGAGGTCAGAGCTGAGAGAATCATTCTCCTTCAGCTTCTGCAGGTTGTTCCAACCCAACATGGGCATCAGGCCAACAACGAAGGCCACAGCCCAGCAGAGCACCACCGCCACAGCTGCTCTCTTGGCCGTCACCACTCGCTTGTAGCTGCAGAGAGGAGAAAAGGGAATGGAAGAAAAGGCAGACTGATGATGGCTTGTAGGTCTGAGGTCAGTCATCTCAAATCGAGGAGGGTGACTGAGCTGTCTTCTGCTCTTATGACAATAAAACATACAGTATGTTTCTGTTTTCTATTCGGTAAATGTTTACAATGTATGCATGACATCAAAGTGTTTAGATATTTACATTTACATTTATTCATTTAGCAGACGCTTCTGTCCAAAGCAATGTACATCTCAGCAAAAGTACAATCTATGCATTACATTAAGAGAAGGAAACATAGCTGCAGACATGAAAGTCTCAAGCAAAGATATAATTGTATGGAGGAAAGTACTGCTTCATTCCAACAGGACAATGGAAGTTAATTTCTTCAATAACTTCATGGCGTAACGTTTACATTTTAAATTTATTCATTTCTCTGAATAAATTTATCACTCTGTGGTAAATGTGATGTGTCACCGTGGCAGGTGGTGTAGTGGTTAGCACTGCTGCATTTGGACTCAGTGGTCACACCTCCGGTTGTAGTGTCCTTCAGTAAAATACTTCTCATGATTTACCCTGATGTTTAAACGGGTAAATAGGCAAGAGGACCCCGCTAGGGACAAGCGGTCATAGACGTCAGTTAGGCAACAAAACAAGTGCAATGAACGTAAGGTCTCAAGGTACTTCCAGGGCTGTACAAACCCACATCCAACACCATTACTTACTGCACCACCGTTCCACCAGCAAAACGTAGTGAACCACTCACACAGCTATCTTTCTAATGGAGGGTAGGAAATGATTTGCCACAATATTCTTCATCTTTGGAACACAACCATGGGGCAAACACTGAATCTCTGTACACCCCGAGTTGGAACTGAAGTAACACCTGAGCGAGCAGCTCAGCAGCAAGCATTACGCCACTGGAAGTCAAAAGGATTATTTCACCAGAGCTCCAGCACTGATTTTTAGGGACACAGTCAAAGAGACACGGTGATGTCGTCAAAGACAAGTGATACATATAGTGCTCAAAAAAACCACAATCAAAGTCATAGAACCCATTTCCAATGGTTCATTACATGCATTTCACTCTGACAAAACTTGAACCTGCAGATGCACATTTTCCCAGCACAAGGTCCCTGTTCACAGAGAGGTTTCTTTGTTTCTTTGTCTATGCAGCAATGTCTGGTGTGTTCCATTTTTAACCAGTTTTACTCCATTTTGTGGTTACAATCAATAAAACTTTGGTAAATTTGAAATCAGACATTTCATATTTTATTTTCTGTTGTCTTTTATCTTTTGTTGTCTTTGTTTCATGCACCTACTTGCTCAATGAACTTCGGTGCAGCAAGTGGTAGGTAACGAACTAGGTTTGCTTGAGACTTTCATGCCTGCAGCTATGTCTCCTTCTCTCAATGTAATGCATAAATTGTACTTTTGCTGAGATGTACATTGCTTTGGAAAAAGCATCTGATAAATGAATAAGCGTAAATGTAATGTGAATGTCTTTCACCTATAACATTTAGATGGGATAAAATTAACCTTTTTTGTGGACTGTTGTCTCCATTAGCGTTACAGATAACTAAACCAACTAAACTAGCTTATTACACGCTGGTAATCTGCAGCTAACAGAGAAGTTATTCATTATTCAACATTTGAGTTTGGGTCTTAAGCTCTTTTATTACAAGAATAATTTAGCTCAATATAAAAATGTTTCTTGTTGGTATTGATTAACACTAAGAAGGCTACAAACCAAAACATTCATTTTACTTTCCTTGGTTTGTGTTACATAACAGGGAAATCAGCTGCTGGTGAATCAGCTAACCCCGTTTTCATATTCATGTTAGCACTGGTGTAGCAGCACAGTGCAATGTGTTCTATGTACTTTATGTCACATCTCACACACACACACACACACACACACACACCATCTGAAACCGCTAGTTCTATACAGGGTCGCGGGGTGCCGCGCCCCCCCTAACTTTATGTCACATGACATACTGAAAATCAAATGTAAAATATTATTTAAAATTAGAGGGGTGTGGTGGTGCAGTGGGTTGGACCGCAGTCCTGCTCTCCGGTGGGTCTGGGGTTCAAGTCCCGCTTGGGGTGCCTTACGATGGACTGGCGTCCCGTCCTGGGTGTGTCCCCTCCCCCTCTGGCCTTACGCCCTGTGTTGCCGGATAGGCTCCGGTTCCCCGTGACCCCGTATGGGATGAGCGGTTCTGAAAATGTGTGTGTGTGTGTGTATTTAAAATTACAATAATGTATTCAAATAATGAATCACTATTATTATTGTTACATTTTGTTTAATAAAACATACAAGTTATAATATTTAATTCAGTTTAAGACAGGCCTTGCAACGGACTGGCATCCCGTCCTGGGTGTGTCCCCTCCCCCTCCAGCCTTGCGCCCTTTGTTGCTGGGTTAGGCTCTGGCTTGCCGCGATCCCACTTGGGACAAGCAGTTTCAGCAAGTGTGTGTGTGTGTGTGTGTGTGTGTGTGTGTGTGTGTGTGTGTGTGTGAGTTTAAGACAGAAATGAGAAAATTCCCAGTCTTCAATTTCTGTATACATAAACAGACTCACAAACACTGTGGTCAAACCTTAACAGTGTGGGAAATTAGACACTAAAATATCACTTTATTGTTCTGGAATCAGGGGGTGCGGTGGCGCAGTGGGTTGGACCGCAGTCCTGCTCTCCGGTGGGTCTGGGGTTCGAGTCCCGCTTGGGGTGCCTTGCGGCGGACTGGCGTCCCGTCCTGGGTGTGTCCCCTCCCCCTCCGGCCTTACGCCCTGTGTTGCCGGGTTGGCTCCGGTTCCCCGTGACCCCGTATGGGACAAGCGGTTCTGAAGATGTGTGTGTTCTGGAATCCTATATTTTTCTTACTCTTTTCTCTAAAGTGACTTACAACATTTGGTCTGTACTCTAAGCATCTTATACCGATTCACCCATTTACACAACATAGTAATTTTTACGCTTTCAATTCCGAGTAAGTTCCTTGATGAAGGGTACTGGAGCAGGAGGTGAGATTCATATCCAGGACCACTAACTGGTAGCTATTACACCACCTTCTACCATGACTGTAAATACTATTGATTACTATTGATACAGTGCATTTCGTTAATCCACTGTATCAATAGTAATCAATAGTATTTACATTACATAATTAATGTTTGGTATTATTTGAGATTAAAATAAAATCACTGAGTATTAGAGGAAGCAAGGAATGGTGCAGTGCCTCATGCAGCTCTCAGCAGAGCAGCAGAATGTAGGTCATGGGAATGTGAGTCAATAAGGTGTTCAATGTGGAAAACAGAGCACTTCTGTGTAAACTAAGCCATTTAAACCATTGAGAATAAACAGTTACAGTAATAATAGGAAATACTTCATTGACACGGGGATCTTATATACAGTAATCACTTTTAAGTGTATTTATTTAGCAAATGCTTTCATTTTAAGTCACTTAAAATGTTAAGCCATTTACAGCGATTTACCTATTTATACAGCACTGGTAATTTTGACTGTATAATACTAGTTTCTACTAGATAATAGTAGGCGTAAAGTCCCATCAGTGCTGCAGCAATAACAGTCAACAGTCATTCCCTTCTCATTTGTTCTCACAGTGGCACTTTACCTGGTGGGGATCTTGACTCGGAGGTAGCGGTCAATGGCAATGGCCAACAGGGCTAGGATGGAGCTCTGGGTCAGCACCAAGACAGTGCACGCCACCATCAAGCAACTGTAGAAGTGGGTCTGCAGCCCGATGCTGATGGTTATGGCCAGCGGGATGACCAAAGCTCCGACAGTGATGTCAGCCAACGCCAAAGAGACGATGAAGCAGAAGGTGGTATCTCTTAGGGAACGATTGAGCTTCACGGCCCAAACCACCATCACATTGCCTATCACAGAGGCCACGGCGATTACAACCTCCATTCCTATGTAGAGGACTTGAGCTAGAAAGAGGGGAGAGGCCATCCTGGAGAGAGCAGATGCCCGAGTTGTAGCAAGCCCCTAAAGAAAGAAGAGCAGAGACAACATCTAGAGTGTGCCTACACGATAGAGAGCATCATTGCGACAAGTCGAGTTCTCATCATGAGATCCAGCAAAACAAACTGCTTTTTTCCTCCGGACCTCTGTGAGGAAGAATTCGTTCTGAGTATGAGATGCTGCGCAAAAATGACTCTCTTGCTCGCTCTGTTTCTGTCTGAAGTTGTGACTTATTCTCGTGGCTCAAAGAGGAAGAGAATGATGAACGCGAAGCCGGTTCTTCTAAGTAAATGATGAGGATCTCAATTCGCTCCCCGCGAGACGCTCCTTTGTTCAACAGCCCCTTTGTCTGCATGGCGCGGCGAAGCTCCCAGAAGAACGACGAATCCAGAGGTCCGACAGCAGGTGTGAAATGACACGAAGCGCGTCGCGAAACGGTGCTGCTCAGCGGGGGGTCTGATGCTGGTGGCGGAGGATGCTGCGGGACAAAGCAGGCGGAGACAGTACCATGATGAGGCAGGGAGGAGCCCGAAAAAAGAGCGACTCCTGTCTGCCGCGTCCTCCTCCTCCTCCTCTGCTTCTGCTTCACCTTCTTTCTCTCTCCGCCCTCCAGTTCACACCGTCGCCACGACGACGACGTCCCGTCTCGAGTCGCACTTACTGATGAAGACACTTTCGGACCTTTGTTCAGGATCGGCTCCGGACCCCTCAGTCAGAGGAAATGTTCCGCTGTAGCCTGGACCAAGAGAGCTTCACGGGGACCACCGCAGGGGTGCAGGACGTCCCGAAGAACAGAAGGAGTGTGGGTGAGTGAAAACTGTGTGTGTGAAATCATCAATGTCTGTGATCCCTGCGATTGTCTCACTCTTTCTCTCTCTCTTCTCTTTCTTTCTCTCTCTCTCTGTCTCTCTCTCTCTCTCTCTCACACACACACAGTGAGTCACTAAGGAATAAAATGTACAGCAGTCCGACAATAATAAGCTAATGGAATATCGCTAATACATTTAACGCCTTTAAGACCTATATAAAATACACCCACACATTAAACAAAGAAATAAATACTATGCGGTCAGGGAGATTATTATTTTCAGTTTCAGGAATAAAACAAAAACATTACTGTATATGAATATATATGTGTAAGGCAACAGTCCTGACATTAAAAGCCTTAGCCTAGGAAACATGACTAAAAGAATGCAGAAGAAATAAAAATGCCTGCTACAAATATCTAATAATATTTGTCGTAACACCTCTCCTCTGACAGAAAATCATTTCATAGATGGCATCACTACATAAATATGCAGCAAAATTCAATAACTCACTGATCCCCGTTGGTAGGAGATATTCAGAGAAGTTGTCGGAGGTCCACTGAGGGTCTACTTAGGTCTCATGAGGTCTATTGAGCAATCTTATGAGCTTTGGATTCATTTGGTTGACTTGAGAGCATCTCCAAGTTCTTACAGAAGCCCTTCTTGAGCATTGATAATGCCCCTAGCTCTATTGGAATCACTCTTCTACACCTCAAGTTCTACGCTGTTCCATGTTTTCAATCTTGATGATTCTCAAAGAGAATGAAGTGTCTCAGGGTTCCAATGGCTCTTCAGATCTGTCCTTTGGCTCATTGCTGCTCCACTGAAGTCCCACTTTGGCCTCCATGTTGCCCATTGGGATCACGAGTCAATTAGTTAATGCTAGTTAGCGGCACAACACTTTCAGAATATCAACGATTTCTAATACATTCCTAAATTTTTTTTTGAATATAATACATTTATGTTACACTACAGGAGTAGCTGTGTGAAGGTTTATCTGGGCATGATCTTAAAGTTATAGTGCATGAACATTTACACCTTACATGAACTTAAGAGATTGTGGGCGAAGTGAGTTTGGAAAAGGTGAGTTTTAAGACCCTTTTAAGACACGGACAGAGATTCAGCAGTTCTGAGTGAGAGGGGGAGGTCATTCCACCACAATGGAGCCAGAACAAAAAACCTCTGTGCTTTACCTTTCGTGCATGGGACCACCAAGCAGGTAGATGTGGAAAAGCATAGCAGTCTGGTTGGGATCTAGCGGATAATCAAGTCCTGTAGATATCTGGGAACCATTCTATTTATGTATTTGTAGACAATAACCAGGGTTAGTTTTGATCTGTTCAGCTATGGGAAGCCAGTGCAGAGAAATGAGTAGAGGAGATACATAGGAACGCTTCGGCAAGTCAAGCATAACTCGGGCAGCAGCAGCGTTCTGTATGAGCTGCAGAGGTTTGATGACAGTAGCAGGAAGGTCACACAAGAGAGTTGCAGTATCTGGATGGGATGTGACCATGGCCTGGACAAGTAGTAGGGCAGATTCAGTTGTGAGGTAGGGATGGATCCTGCAGATGTTATGCAGGATATATCTGCAGGTCTGGGTTGTAGCCTCAATGTGCTGAGAGAAAGATAGTCTTGAGTCAATCATAACTCCCAGACTCTTAGCCGAGGAGGTGGGCAAAATGAGTGAGTTGTCCAGTTTGATTGAGAGATCATGACAGGATGTATCAGTATGTATTGTGGATGTATCAGGATGTATTGTGACATAAAGTATCAGTCAGCCATAAGGTAGCACTGGGGTGTGCTGGTCTGGAAGTTAGTGGACAGAGAGAGTCAAGAGAGGAAGATAGGGCAGAGAGGAAAATGTTAGTGGCATTGTCTGTTGATAGATCTGAGAACTGTGCAGCAGAAGGGAGAGCGGAGCAGAGCGTCCAGAACGAGGCAGAGCGTCCAGAGCGAGGCAGAGCGTGGAATCACACATCGGTTGCTGAGACGGTGTCTTTGGAAAGCATGGAGTCCCTGTTCGACATAAGTTCTATCCTGAATGTATCGTCTGACAGCACACCTGTGTGTTATGTATCATGTAACATGTTTTGTTTGGTTGCACTTGCTGACATTGTAGAACATTTCATTTGCTCGAAATGCGTAACAAATAATGACTTGGTGCGGAAAGTCCACGATTTAGAAGAGCGCATTAAGAATTTGATTTCTATACGAGAAACGGAGAGTTGGTTGGACTCGGTGCGTCCCGATGCCTCCGTAGTGTCAAACTCGGCGTCGACCCTTACGGGCCCCAGTACAGCTAATGAGAAGCCGGGTGCCAAGGAGCGCTCTCACAGCTACAGGGTTACGGTTCGGAGTGAGAAGTCGAATAAAGCAAAGCCTAAGCTACGGGTTCCTGGTTTGGGTTCTCCCGTCCAAACCCAAAATAGATTTTCGGCTGTAAGCAGTTCACCTAAAAATAATAATAATAATAATAATAATAATAATAATAATAATAATAATAATAATAATAATAATGTGCTCATTTTGGGGGATTCGGCTGTCCGAAATGTTAAGGTTCAGGGGCCTGAGAATCAAAATGTAAATGTAAAGGTAAAGTGTTTCCCACACGCACGTGTGTTCGATATGGAGGCTCGTGTCAGTTCTCTGGTCAATAATGCCGTGTCGACTATGATGGTACATGTTGGTGGTAATGATATTCGTTATCAGCAGTCTGAGGTGTTAAAGAGCTGATTTATTTCTACGTGTAACAAGGCCAGAAGGAAATGTCATAATCTAATAGTGTCTTGTCCTTTACCTAGACTCTTCATGGGGGACATAGTCTACAGCAGACTGGTGTTCTTTAACAGGTGCTTGGAGACATGGTGCCGCTCTAATTGCATATCGTTTGTTAATAACTAGGATGATTTCTGGGAAAGGCCCAGGTTTTTCACGCGTGATGGTGTACACCTCAACTGGAGGGGTTCGTTTGTTTTATCCCAGAACTTGGCCTGCAAGTTGCAGGACTGACTCATGGTCAGTGGATCATTTTCTTTAGCAGCTTTGTGTATTGATGGGTCTGTTACTAGTGCTTATATCAGTAGTCATTTCTCATGTGAAGGGGTGTCTTGTGCTCTGTCCAGTGTGGGCCTAAAAACTTTAAATAAAAGTGTTAAGTGCAGCCAAAACATACAAACTATTATAAGGCCACAGCGTTTAACTAGGCTTAGTGATAGGAGCGTTTGCACCAGAAACCTAAAATACCTTAAAACAAACGGTCTCAACTTACCACCGAGGCCAAACTGTAATATAAAATGCTGTCTGTTGAATATTCGTTCACTAACAAGTAAAGCTGTCCTAGTAAACGACTTAATACTGAGTTACAAGTCCAATCTATTCTTTCTTACCGAAACCTTGCTCGGTGAGTCCAATACGATTCCGCTAAAATAGAAGCCGCTCTGGACGGATATGATTATTTCCATAAACCTCGTTCTGTACGTCCTGGAGGTGGAGTCAGCGTTTTTTTCAATAATAGATTACAAATAACACAGAGAAATCGTGATAATATCACCTCGTTTGAAGCTCTACAATTAGATTTTCAACTCAAACCCCAATAATTATATTCCTTATCTACCATCCACCTGGACTGTACTCCTCTTTTCTCGAGAAATTTAGCAACTTTATAACCGATTTAGTCATTAATCATGACAAAATTATCTTGCTGGGTGATTTCAATACTCATGTACTAGACGTGTCGTCGGATACTCTCGCTAATAGTTTTCTTTCTCTCTTAAACTCTGTCGGTTTTACCCAAGTTGTTACCTGTCCTACTCACTCCCGTAACCATACGCTGGATCTCGTCATAACCTACGGCGTAGATGATCATGCTGATATTTATTATTCCTTCAAACGAGGCTATTTCTGATCATCATTTAGTAACCTTTGATCTATACCTGCCCGTGCCGTCGGACAATAGTAAGACCAAAATCATGCGGCATATTGATGGGCAGTACTACTGCTAAAATTAATCATATTAGAAGCTCGGATTTTGGAACAAGCAAAGATATTGATCAAAATGGCTCTAGATTATAATTCGGTGGTAAAATCCGCCCTAGACTCTGCGGCTCCACCAAAAACTAAACTTATTCGAACGGCAAGAAACTCGCCGTGGTTCAACGAATCAACTCGTGCAATAAAGTTAGAATATCGTAAATTAGAGCGTAAATGGCGTTCAACTAAACTAAACGTTTATTATGTAGCCTGGTCCGATTGTCTAAAAATATATAAAAAAGCACTTTTTCATTCCAGATCCGAATACTACGCAAAGTTAACTGATGAAAATCACAAGAACCCTCGCTTCCTGTTTAATACCATCGCTTACTTAACTGGTAAACACAAAGGTAAACAATCAATGTATTTCTGCTACCATTACTAATGATGAATTTATATAGTTTTTCAATAATAAATTAGAGAATATCCCCAAATCCATAGTGCCCTCTAGTTCGGTTTTAGCAAACATTAGCGCTTCTGACGATGATAATATTGGTTGTCCGCACCATCTGAGTAACTTTGACGTAATAACTGTAGAAATTACCGTGCAATTCGCTGTGAAAAGTACTACCTGTCCTTAGACCCAATCCCCACTAAATTACTGAAAGCTGCAGTTTCCATGCTTGCAGAACCTGTTTTTAATATTGTTAATACATCGTTACTAAATGGCTGTGTTCCAAAAGCTCTTAAAATTGCCATTATTAGACCCCCACTAAAGAAATCGGATCTGGACTGTAATAACCCATGTAATTATAATAGACTGATCTCCAATCTACCGTTTTTATCCAAAATTCTAGAAAAAATCGTAGCCTCCCAAATTGTAAAATATGTTAATCATCATAATATATTTGAAAAATTTCAGTCTGGTTTCCGCACTGATCACAGCACTGAAACGGCACTTACACGTGTTGTTAATATATTCTCATTTCTTCTGATGCTGCTCAGATCTCTATTCTTATGTTACTAGACTTGAGTGCTCCGTTTAATACTGTAGACCATAGTATCCTACTGAGTAGACTTGGAAGCCTGGTTGGACTAAGAGGTACCGTTCTGAAGTGGTTTGAATCGTATTTAGCTAACCGTGAACAATTTGTATTGAAATCTGACGACTGCACCCCCTCCATCTCTACTACGGTTCAGTATGGTGTGCCACAGGGCTCTGTGTTGGGTCCATTACTGTTCTCACTTTATTTGTTACCATTGGGTGACATTATTTGCAAACACAATGTGAATTTCCATTCGTATGCCGATGACACACAGCTTTATGCATTGTTCAAGCCTGATGATCCATCACATGTGGTGTCTTTAGCTAATTGTTTTACCAGTATAAAATTATGGATGAGTAATAATTTTTTATCTCTAAATGCCAGTAAAACAGAGATACTTGTGGTGGGTGGTGATGCTAAAACTCTCAACATAATCACGCCAATCTTTACAACAAATGGTATTACCTTCAAGTGTACAGATTGTGTCAAGGATTTGGGTGTCCTGCTGGATGGAAAGCTGTCATTTGTATCTCATGTAAATGCTTTGACTAAGTCGTGCTTCCTTCAGTTAAGAAGCATAGCTAAAATGCGACGATTCCTTTATAGACAGGATTCTGAGAAACTGGTTCATGCTTTTGTTTCCAGCAGGCTGGATTACTGTAATGCTTTATTGACGGGTTGTTCGTACCAGACTGTATCCAGGCTACAGTTGGTACAAAATGCTGCTGCGAGAATTGTCACTAGAACAAGGAAGTTTGACCATATAACACTGGTAGTTAAATAGTTGCATTGGCTCCCGGTCGCTTATAGAGTTGATTATAAAATCCTACTTTTGACCTATAAAGCAGTACATGGCATTGCTCCGGCTTACCTTTGTGAGATTATTCACTCTTATCTCCCAGAACGATATCTCAGTTCATTAGATGCAGGTTACCTTAAAGTACCTGTGATCAATAAGACCTCAGTAGGAGGTCGTGCCTTTAGTTATAGAGCACCTAAACTGTGGAATAGTCTACCAGTTACTGTCAGAAATGCCCCATCTGTTTCTGTTTTCAAATCCCAACTAAAGACTTACATGTTCACTCAGGTATTCCATCTCGTCATGTAATTCGACCTGCCTTGCTTGTTTATTTTATCACCTTTACAAAATTGCATTTTAAATTTACTTAAGTAACAAATTACTAACTCTGTTCCATCTTCTCGTTGAGCACTACCTCACTACATAAGACCTGAGGAGGCCAGCCAGTGGTGACAGACAAATCCCGTGCTGACAGAGGATGATGTCCATCTGCCGTGACGATCAAGACGTTCAATGCTGAGCTGGGGATCCAAGATGCTATTTACCAACATTATCATTATTACTTGTTAAACTGGCTTACAATTGTTACCTAATCTAGAATACCCAGGAGGGGTGGGCAACCACTGGCCCGTGGACCCCCAGAGGCTTTTTTCTCCCTCAGCCTTCAGCTGGGAGTTTTTGTTCCTTTCCCCGGTGGCCGGTAGGTATACTTATAGCTCTATAATAAGTTCTTCATTATGGTAGCCATTAGTCGACTGTCTTTTGTTTGTATCTGTTTTTCTTGCTTTATGCCTTTGTTAAAGTGCTCTGTGTCACTGCGTGAGAAGAGCGCTCTATAAAAATAAAAATTAAGTTATAGCTGAAGGTGACAATGGGTGCAGAAAAAGGAGAGGGATTAGTGGTGAGGCAAGGTTGGAAGGAGATGGAGAAATGGTCGAAGAGATGCAGCGTAGTAACAGACACGACAGGACATCCACAGTTATGGGAGAAGACAAGGTCAAGGCAATTGCTGGCTTTGTGAGAAGCAGGGGATTGGAACAGGGAGAAGTCAAAGGAATGCAGGAGGGGCAAAAGGCCACTTGTATGAATGTCTTTGACATGTAGGTTGAAGTCACTCAGCAGAATCAACAAAGTGTTTTCCCCTGGGAGAGAGCTCAACAAGATGTCGAGGTCATCCAAGAAGCAGCAGGGAGGACCAGGAGAGCGATAAAGAACAACCACAACAAAAGTGATTAGGACAGTGACAGATACAACATGCCATTCAAAGGAGGACAGATGACGCGGGTGAATAGGGAGAGCAGAATAATAGTCCCACCGGGGAGAGATGAGCAGCCTGTGCCTCCACTTCTGCCAGAGGGATGAGGGGTGTGAGAGAAGGAGTAGTTAGTGGAGAGAGCTGCAGGTGTGGCTGTGTTGTCTGGCGTGATCCAGGTTTCAGTTTGGGACAGGAGGTCCAGTGAGAGATGGGAGGCATAGGCTGGTATGAAGTCAGCTTTTCTCACAGCAGACTGGCAGTTCCAGAGTCCCATGTAGAGGTTGAAACAGGATGGAGGGTTTAACAGATGACGATAAACCAGGCTAAACTGTAGCAGCGGGAGCATATGAGTCTCTGGTGGTGGTGTAGTCGCACAGTTTGGTTGCCATAGACAACTTTGATGTTCGACATGTTTGACGCATGATCCCTCGCGAAACATGATGGTGATGGCAGAATTCATGTAGTGATGGCAGCCTCCCTCGGTGGACTCCCACAAGTAGACTCCCTTGTCTTTGCACCCCAAGTCTTCACACTAAGAGGCTGCCGCTACTGCTACTGCTACATATCACCAACTGCTGTTTGAACCAGGCTAATTCACATCAGCTGAGAGTTGAAATCAAAGCTATTCTGGCAATGGTAACCAAAACAAACAGACGCAATTACATTTACATTTACATCCATTCATTTAGCAGATGCTTTTCTCCAAAGTGATTTACAATGTTGAGGTTACAATTATTTACCCATTTATACATATGAATAATTTACTCAAATTAATTCAAGTAAAACTCAGATTAACTCAATCAAATTGACAGAGTCACTCCCACTCTACAATACAGGACATAGTATTTTTACCTTTTATAGAGTAATAAAGTGAAAATCTAGAATGTTGCTGCATGAATGCATCATGCAAAGCATTACTTTATACTGAGAAATACTATAAATCTGCTATACTACAATTGTTACTGTCGGTACAGGTGGTCCCCGATTTACAATGGTTTGACTTGCGATTTTTTTCACTTTATAACGGTGAGCTGGCGATAGACATTCAGCAGAAACTGTACTTCGATTTTTGAATTTTGATTTTTTTCCTGGGTAAGCGATACACGGAGCGATACTCTCTCGCAGTGCTGGGCAGCGACAGTGATCCGCATATCCCAGTCTGTTGTTTTTTCTGCATCCATAATGTCACAGAAACGCTCATCTGTGTCTCCTGCTGCTGGTGAGAAGAAAAAAAGGAGGGAAATTATTCTTGAGGAGAAACTCAAGATAAGTGCCCAGCATGAAGGCAGCAAGTACGTAATGGCGATCACACGTATGCTAGGTTATGATG
Source organism: Scleropages formosus (assembly GCF_900964775.1). Lineage (NCBI taxonomy): Eukaryota > Metazoa > Chordata > Actinopteri > Osteoglossiformes > Osteoglossidae > Scleropages > Scleropages formosus. Next base: position 43,531,736 of record NC_041807.1, on the reverse strand, counting down.
TTTGGTAGGTTAGGTGTATTAAATGCATTTTCGACTTATGCATATATTATATTTTGCATATATCTCCTTTTTAAAATCATTTAATGAAATATATTGCTAATGCATGAAATGTATAGAAGGGTAAGTCAAAAGGTATCTGCAATAATCTCTTAACCTTCCCATGAACACTATTGTGAAGCATTTCTGACTTTCTCCTGTAATTATTTCAGTTTTGATCAGTAACTTTGTTTACCAATGACTGTTGCATGATAACACACTCACTCACACACACACACACACACACACACACACACACACACACACACCATCTGAACTACTTGTCCCATACGGGGCTGAAGGGAACCGGAGCCTAACCCGGCAACACAGGGCACAAGGCTGGAGGGGGAGGGGCCATACCCAGGACAGGACACCAGTCCATCGCAAGACACTCCAAGCAGGAATCGAACCCCAGACCCACCGGAGAGCAGGACCCAGTCCAGCCCACTGTGCCACCACGTCCCCCCTTGCATGATAACCATCATTTCATATTGTTTAAAAGTGTTATCTGGAATATGGAATAAATTTCTCACTACTCTCAGTTCCCAGTGTAATGGCCTATCAGGATAATTTTGTTATGAGTGATGACTAAATCAGCTATACAGTTACTAAATTGTTCAAGAAAAGAGGAGTACGGTCCAGGTGAACAGTAGATAAGAAATACAGTAGCACACTGCGTTCTGGGTTCGAATGGGGTGGAGAAGGACGCACAGAGAGCGTTCATTACCAGTGTTTATTGGAACAGGTAGAACTTTAAACAAGATAAAGTTATCAGGATTTCTGAGGGTTATTTGTAGTCTATTATTGAAAAGCAGGCCAGCTTTACCTCCAAGGTATACAGAACAAAATTTATGGAAATAATTATATCCATCTGGAGCGTCTTCAGTTTGCAGAATCGCGTTGTACTCCAAGGAGAAGAGATCAGACTTGTAACTTAGCATTAAATCATTTACTAGAGCAGCTTTACTTGTTAGTGAGCAAATATCTACTAGGCTACAGGTCTCACTTAACAGTTAAGAAGGGTCTTAAAAATCATCTCTTTCAAACTCACTTCACACTGATGTCGTATGTGCTCAGTAAACATCTACTATGTTATCTCTTTAATAATAAAAAGCCGTTTATGCAGCTACTGGTGTACTCTACACTGGTTTATACAGTGGTGTTTGACAAAGTGACTACTCAAAAATCTTTCCTTCTGTTGGTGTAACGTACTTTTTGTATTGTTCTCTGAGATGCACGTGGCTTGGAGAAAGGTGTCTTCTAAATTAGGAGATTTAAATACTGTAAATGAATAAATTTAAATATAATATCACAGTGGGGGGCGCGGTGGTGCAGTGGGTTGGACCAGGTCCTGCTCTCCAGTGGGTCTGGGGTTCGAGTCCCGCTTGGGGTGCCTTGCGATGGATTGGCGTCCCGTCCTGGGTGTGTCCCCTCCCCCTCCGGCCTTATGCCCTGTGTTACCGGGTAGGCTCCGGTTCCCCGCGACCCTGTATGGGACAAGCGGTTCTGAAAGTGCGCGTGTGTGTGTGTGTGTGTGTGTGTGTGTGTGTGTATAATATCACAGAAAAGCAACAGTTTCTTCACAGAAAATCCAGTCATCATTGCCACATCACCGAGAGGAAGGATGATCCTCCACACAGAAACACATCTATCATGTACATATGTAACAATGTCATATATATGAACTCATGACTTGAACGTAAAAGACTTTCTATAAGCTGTACACAGAGGATTAGAGGACATGCAAGGGGGCCGCCTGTCAAAAATCTGTCCAGCTGAAGGTAAGTTCTGTAGACAACATAGCAGTCTAGGTAGGCTGCTTTGAGGTAATTTCAGAGAAATAGCTATATAGCAATTTCAGAATTAGATATTATATATCTAATTACATATAATCTTACATATCAATCAAGTATTATCTAATTAATCTTACATGTTTTATAAATATGATTGTTTATTTAACCTACCTTATGTACTATATTTACTTCAGTTTCTTTACTGTATGTATTGCATATATGTTTGTGTGTGTGTGTGTGTATGGAGGAAAGGATTGCCTAAATGTTTAAATGTGAAATGCACAGTTTTCAGAGTTCAGTGCAGGAGGCTTTCACGTATGAGTTCTTTCACACATGATCTCTCTTCAGATTTGTTGATGGTGATGCTGGATGAACACATCTGGTGGCTGGAAACCACTTGACAGTCAGCATGTCTAATCAATATATGTGATCTCATGTTATAAGTTCATATGAGTGTTTACATGGCAGAACACAGACAGAGATACTCAGGGGCCTATGGAGAAACACACCCGTCCACATGTGCGCATTGCACTAAGACGAACAGAAAACAAGCCACGCCCTCTACTTGCACCTGTGCTGGTTGGCTTTGCTTGTGGGACAGTCGGTTACACCTCATGGAAATGAATAATAACAAATGGTTTCAGTGACAAAAGTTTGCATGCGAGACTGTATTTGAATAAACCAAGGTTGTAGAGCACAGGGTGTGATATAGTGGTGATAGACTTAGAGTGTTGAGCTTAGTGTTGAGGGAGTGACAGAGAGGAAACACAACTGTCAATGTTGCACATGTGCTGGAGAGACAAAAATCAACACCCTTGGTGTCCAGGAGAAGCAAAGACTGATAGCACAAAGTGTGATGTCACACTCACACAAAAAAGAGGAGAGGCAATGACAAGAGTATCCAGGAGATCTTGAAAACTTCATTTGCTATCCACTGTTCCTGTGCAATAGTGTTACCCCATTTGATAGAAATCTTTTCTAGTTACTATGATCATTTTATTTCTGTTATGCACCTTTCTTCCCAGCAGCAGAGCCTATGCAGCAGACAGAGTTCCTTTGTTTCTACTAAAAAAAAAGGCTTCTGCTCCCATGTTGACTTGAGTCTGGCATTCATTCCATCTGAGAAAGTTGTAAAAGGTTCATGATGAAGATATGTATATATACTGTATCTCACAGCAATGAAGTAAAGGATGGAAGGTTCAGGAGAAGGGAAATAGCACAGCCCTTAAATACAAAATGTGGAGTGTGCAGTCCTGAGACAGCAGATGTCTGAGAATATGGCACATTACCAAACAGACTGTGTCATGAGACTGGCACCAAACAGAAACACACTGAGTCTTTCTGAGACCCCATCTGTGAGGCTCAGCTGGTCCCCTAACAGTCTCTGGTGAGCACAAGTCAAGTGGAGAGCAATGTGCACCAGGAGCATATGGTTTCTAACCACTGGTGCGATCTGAGAGTGAAGTGATAAGTTATATTTCACATTTCTCCACCAGTATCACAACCACAAAAATAAGGAAAACACACAGAAAAATGATAAAATTCTGTACAACACTCTTCAAACAAAGATTATGACAACATTGTGCCATTTTGGACTGGGATATATAGCTTATTCCAACACTGATAATTAACATTTTTATATCCAGGCTGCCTTAAAGCTCAGTGCACTTATTCCTTATGTAATGGAATACAATAACAAAGAAAGTTGCTCATGTAAACATGCATCTTTTTCATACATTGCTTCCAATCATTGGCAGCGGCAGCCTCACCAGATTGCGCTCCTCAGTGCAATACTCCCATTCTCTGCTTGTCCACAGAAATAACAGCACCACACCTGACTCAAATCACCCAGGTGCAGCAGATGATCCCAAAGGTTGGTGTGGCCATGCTCCTCTGTGACACATTGGCCTAGTACAAAAAGGGCTGAGGCATGTCAATTTTAGATTAAAAAAGATTTCAAACAATACAGAAAATTCTGAGGTACAGTACCTAATGCCACCTTTCTTTCTCTTCCTCATGTCTGATTTAAATGCCATGCAGCGAAAGAGAGCAGAGTTTCTGTTTTCCCAGAGCAGAAAAGGAGTGCGAGGGTACAGCAGGGATGCGGCAAAACCTGGAGGGAGCCACTTCAGCCCATTAAATGAACCATTTGGGTCACTCCCGGTTCTTCTGGGTGAGACCATTTTCTTTGAGAGCAATGACTGCAAGGTGATGGCTACAAGAACTACACCACCTGCTGGCCCATACAAGTAATGCTGAATGAAAAAGCTACGTACATCTTTAGCTCGCATACATATATTGCTCAGAATTGTGGTCACTGTAGAGGGGAAAGTCAGCAGCACAGAATGCCCTGTAGGGTCGCTGATGGGCTGAGGCTTTCATATCTCAAAATACATTTACATTTATCAGATACTTTCCTCCAAAGCAACTTCCAATGAACACTTGTGTGTCAGTAAAGAACACTTCAGTGTTATCAAGCAGCACGGTGGCACAGTGAGGAGTGCTGCTGTCTCACAGCACCTGGGTAGTGTGAGAGGATGTGGGTTTCACCCTTGCTCAGTTTGTGTGGAGTTTGTATGTTCTCCCTGTGTCTGCATGGGTTTCCTCTGGATGCTCTGGTTTCCTCCCACAGTCCAAAAACATCCTGTTCAGGTTCCCCCATAGTGTGAGAGTGAAAGAGAGAGTGTGTTCCACTGACGTATGGATGAGAAACCCCTTGTAAGTAGTGTATCTAGCAGTGTAAGTCATATGGGCTGATAACACTACATAGAGTTCATTGGAAGTTGCTTTGGAGAAAAGTGTCTGCTACATAAATAAATGTAAATTTTATCAACCCACACTTTATGTCCTCTTCCACCACCCAGGTTTGTCTCATTTGGTATTGTCCATCATAAGAGGGGAAGGCTGTAGGTGTTTGTATTTTACCTACTAAGTATTTTGTATTGTTTCCCGAATGTTGTTCAGGGTCCTAATTCATCTTGGTGACATCAGCATTCTATAAAAATAACCTGAATTTAATAGAACATGTATAACTGCAGGTCCTGGGTGACAGACGAGACAAAGCGCGGTTCAAAATCCTCTTATGACTATTGAATCAAGGATCTCGTTCACCCCGCCCGGTATGGGGTCACCGGGGCCCCACCCTGGAGCCAGGCCTGGGGGGGGGGTCTCGCATGCGGGCGCCTGGTGGCCAGGTCTATGCTCACGGGGCCTGGCCAGGCTCAGCCCGAAGCCAAGACATGGAGCCACTTTTCGGTGGGCTCACCACCTGCCAGAGAGGACATAAGGGGCCAGTGCGTTGTGATTTGGGCAGTGGTCGGGGCCGAGTGCCCAGCCGACCCAAACCCCAGGCGCCAACTCTGGCTTCTGGGACTTGGAATGTCACCTCACTGGCGGGGAAGGAGCCTGAGCTAGTGCAGGAGGTTGAGAGATACCGTCTAAATATAGTCGGGCTCACTTCCACTCACAGCTTGGGTTCTGGAACCACTCTTCTCGACCAAGGGTGGACTCTCCACTATTCTAGCGTTGCCCAGGGTGAGAGGCGGTGGGCGGGTGTGGGCTTATTAATAGCCCCCAAGTTCAGCCGCCATGTGTTGGAGTCTACCCCGGTGAACGAGAGGGTCGTCTTCCTGCGCCTTTGGGTCAGGGAACGGTCTCTCACTGTCGTTTGTGCTTATGCGCCTAGCGGCAGTGTGGAGTACCCAGCCTTTTTAGAGTGCCTGGGGGGCATGCTGGAAGGCGCTCCCACTGAGGACTCTATCGTTCTACTGGGGGACTTTAACGCCCGCATGGGCAGCGACAGTGATACCCGGAGGGGCGTGATTGGGAGGAACAGCCTCCCTGATCTGAACCCGAGCGGTGAGTTGTTATTGGATTTCTGTGGTAGTCACGGTTTTTCCATAACAAACACCATGTTCATGCATAAGGGTGTCCATCAGTGCGCTTGGCACCAGGACACCCTAGGTCGGAGGTCGATGATCGACTTTGTAGTCGTTTCTTCTGTTCTTCGGCCATATGTCTTGGACACTCGGGTGAAGAGAGGGGCTGAGCTGTCAACTGATCACCACCTGGTGGTGAGTTGGATTCGATGGCGGGGGAAAAAGCTGAACAGACCTGGCAGGCCCAAACGCATAGTGAGGGTCTGTTGGGAACATTTGGCGGAGGCCCCTGTCAGAGAGGTCTTCAACTCCCACCTCCGACAGAGCTTCAACCAGGTCCCGAGGGAGACTGGGGACATTGAGTCCGAATGGACTATGTTCCACATCTCCATTGTCGGGGCGGTGGTTCGGAGCTGCGGCCATAAAGTCTCCGGCGCCTGTCGCGGCGGCAATCCCTGAACACGGTGGTGGACACTGGAGGTAAGGGATGCCATCAAGCTGAAGAAGGAGTTCTATCGGGCCTGGCTGGCTCATGGGACTCCTGAAGCAGCTGACGGGTACCGGCGGGCCAGACGGAACGCGGCTCTGGCAGTCACCGCGCCAAAAACTCGGGCCTGGAAGGAGTTCGGTGAGGCCATGGAGGAAGACTTTCGGTCGGCCTCAAAGAGATTCTGGCAAACCGTCCGGCGGCTCAGAGGGCGGAAGCAGTGTTCCGCCAACACTGTTTACAGTGGAAGTGGTGCGCTGCTGACCTCAACTGAGGATGTCCTTGGGCGGTGGAAGGAGTACTTTGAGGATCTCCTCAATCCCTCCGACACGCCTTCCGTAGAGGAAGCTGATGCCAGGGACTCAGAGGGGGACTCGTCCATTACCCTGGCTGAAGTTGCTGAGGTAGTCAAAAAACTCCTCAGTGGCAAGGCTCCGGGGGTGGATGAGATCCGCCCCGAGTTTCTCAAGTCTCTGGATGTTGTAGGGCTGTCTTGGCTGACACGCCTCTGCAGCATTGCGTGGAGCTCGGGAACGGTGCCTCTGGACTGGCAGACCGGGGTGGTGGTCCCTCTTTTTAAGAAGGGGGACCGGAGATTGTGTTCCAACTACAGGGGGATCACACTCCTTAGCCTCCCTGGGAAAGTCTATGCCAGGGTACTGGAAAGGAGAATCCGACCGATAGTCGAACCTCGGATTCAGGAGGAGCAATGCGGTTTTCGCCCTGGCCGTGGAACACTGGACCAGCTCTATACTCTCCCTAGGGTGCTGGAGGGTTCGTGGGAGTTTGCCCAACCAGTCCACATGTGTTTTGTGGACCTGGAGAAGGCATTCGACCGTGTCCCTCGTGGCATCCTGTGGGGGGTACTTCGGGATTATGGGGTTCAGGGCTCGTTGCTACGGGCTGTTCGTTCCCTGTATGACCGGAGCAGGAGCTTGGTTCGCATTTCCGGCAATAAGTCAGACCTGTTCCTGGTGCATCTTGGACTTCGCCAGGGCTGCCCTTTGTCACCGATTCTGTTCATTATCTCTATGGACAGAATTTCTAGGCGCAGCCAGGGAATGGAGGGTGTCTGTTTTGGTGGCCGCGAGATCTCGTCTCTGCTTTTTGCGGACGATGTGGTCCTGTTGGCTTCATCAAATCAAGACTTACAGCGTGCACTGGAGAGATTTGCAGCTGAGTGCGAAGCGGCGGGGATGAGAATCAGCACCTCCAAATCCGAGGCCATGGTTCTCAGTCGGAAAAAGGTGGATTGCCCCCTCCGGGTTACGGGGGAGTTGCTCCCTCAAGTGGAGGAGTTTAAGTATCTCGGGGTCTTGTTCACGAGTGAGGGAAAAATGGAGCGGCAGGTTGACAGACGGATCGGTGCGGCATCCGCAGTAATGCGGTCATTGTACTGGTCTGTTGTGGTGAAGAAGGAACTGAGTCGTAAGGCGAAGCTCTCAATTTACCAGTCGATCTACGTTCCTACCATCACCTATGGTCATGAACTCTGGATCTTGACCGAAAGAATGAGATCGCGGATGCAAGCGGCAGAAATGAGTTTCCTCCACAGAGTGGCTGGGCACACCCTTAGGGATAGGGTGAGGAGCTCAGTCACCCGGGAGGAGCTCGGAGTAGAGCCGCTGCTCCTCTGCATCGAGAGGAGCCAGTTGAGGTGGCTCGGGCATCTGTTCCGGATGCCTCCTGGACGCCTCCCTGGGGAGGTGTTCCGGGCATGTCCCACTGGGAGGAGGCCTTGGGGCAGACCCAGGACACGTTGTAGAGACTACGTTTGCCAGCTGGCCTGGGAACGCCTTGGGGTTCCCCCAGAGGAACTGGAGGAGGTGTGCAGGGAGAGGGAAGTCTGGGGGGCTCTGCTTGGACTATTGCCCCTGCAACCCGGTCCCGGATAAGCGGAGGAAGATGGATGGATGGATGTATAATTGCAGTTTGATCAGACAGCTTAGCTTGTCCTTCTTACATACGATGCGTTCCGTCAGAAATTGTTTGTTGCAGTTGGCGTCATTCGTTTGAGCACCAAATTATACTGATTTATACTGATTTATACATTACACTGAATTATACATTTTGAATGAAGGGGAAAACTCTGTTCAAGGCCAGGTTGTGTTTCTACTAAAGACAACAACACATAAGATAATACCGGCAGTGCGCACGGATGGAGCAGCTCTGCAACTCCTGAGTCAACGCTGCCTATGGTTGTTTTACACCAGATATCAATATAACTGGAATAATGACAACGAAGGAGCACTGAAAGAGGTCTTGCAGAGCAATGGCACACTGGTCACACACTGGTTCCCTTGACCACAGAAGCTCATGCTTCAGACTAACAAGGAGCAATTATAAGAGCCCAGTCTGGCAGAGAAAGGGGAGAGAAGTATCCGTACCTTATGGGAAAAGTACTTTCAGAAAACCACACACTGTCTGAAACCGCTTGTCCCGAGCAGGGTTACAGTGAGCCGGAGCTTAACCCAGCAACGCAGGGCACAAGGCTGGAGGGGAAGGGGACAGACCCAGGATGGGATGCCAGTCCATTGCAGGGCACCCCAAGCAGGGCTCAAACCCCAGACCCACCACACAGCAGCCCTGGCCAATCCCGCTGCACCGCTGCATTGCCGTGCGACTGTGCCCCCCTCCAGAAAACAACCACCATCTTTATTTTCTGTGGTCTGGAACATTTTTTGCTTCTTTTCCCAGAGGTTCAGGGTTTGTGTCTGATCGTTTACAGCTCTGTTTCAATAAGTGAAGTAACAACATTTCTCAGAATTGTGTGCTTGAAAGTAGGCAGCTGCAGCACAAAGGGGCGCTATTGAGTCTCATGTGTATGACATACAAATGACCAATCAGATGATCCTGACAAAGGGAGAAACCACACAGCCTACATCACAGTGTCAGGACTGAACATTTAGAAAGCATGAAGTTGCACTACTGTTGTTAGCAAAATGTCAATACAAAAAAGCTGATTTATCAGGTAATGTCAGACAGCACTAGAGAGACACACAGTTGTCTGTTGCTGTCATGATACAAAATGATTGAGCTTTGTTGTGAAGTATCACTGGAATTTGTTTTGAATTGTAGCATCTGTGCCCTTCAGAACAATGATATATTACAGAACAGGGTAACATACAAGGATGTTAGAGGAAAGGAAAAAAGAATAAATCAGAATCAGAAATGAGAAAATAAGAAAATAAGTAAAAAGGACAAATGACGAATAAACAAGTATATCATGCACAGTGATTTTTCAAATGACACACACTCTAAACATGACATCAAGACAACACACAAAGTACATTACAATGTCATATTCAAATATTTCAGTGGAATTATTAAACAACTACAAAACTAGACACAAGAAGTCCAAAAATTTGTAGGTAGTCAGTTCTGGCTGCAATGTGGCTGAATGAGCTCTCTGTGTCCTCCAGAGCTGCTGAATCCCTATCCTCAGTCAAGAAGAGTCTCAGACCCGTCTCTTCTAGACCCACTTTTCTCCTGATCTCCTGACAGCTACATTTCAAATTAAATAGCTATACCATTCATGTAGCAACTTCTGACATTTCATATTAATTCAATGTAATTTACCTTATTCCTATACAGTGCGTAACATGTTGCCTCCAGGTAACAGAGAATAACAGACTCAAAACTCAGAACACTTTATTTCCAGTATATATCATACTGGAATTATTGTTATTTTAATATAACAATGTGCATGAAGCACAAGACAGTAATAACATACAGAAGAGTCACCATGAGCAAGTAGTAAATAAATAACAACAGGATTTCAGACAGGAGCTGTTGTGAAAATAATACACAGTGTGAATGACTGAAGTGTGCACATGATAACCACTCATGGTCTTGGAGAGGGTGGATGCGGTTAAAACACTCTCAATGACGGTGATGTAAAAGTTCACCAGCATGCATTGTGAGATACTGAGCTTCCTGAGCTGGTGTATGAAGAACAGTCTCAGCTGGGATTTCGTCCCGTGTTGGTGAAGCTGGTCCCCAGGAATTGAAATGACTCAACCACGGATACAACCTGGCCATTGGCTTCCAACAGGCAGCAAGCAGAAGGTAATCTGCAGAAGTCAATCAGCATCTCCACTGTCTTGATGGTGCTGAGCTCTAGGTGTGGTGAGCGAAAACGAACCACCTCACCACTCTAGCAGTGCTCATCATTGTGGAAGATGAGGCCTACTACTATCCTGAACAACAGCGTTAAAGGTGGAGCTGAAATCCACAGACAAGATCCTGACACAGGCGTTGATGTGGAAGAATGTGGTGGAGGCCCAGCTTGACTGCATCCTCAGCTGAACCGTTTGCCCTACAAGAAAACTGTAGAGGGTCGAGAATAGGATCGGTGATGAACTTAAGGTGAGTCAGCATCACACATTTAAAAGTTTTCAAAACCGCCAAGTCTGGAAATCCAGCTCAGAAAAACACAAAACAGGCAGCAGAAGAAAAACCACTATGTCATACTTTCAAAACAAACAGACTGAAGGCAACAGAGGAAAGGAAACAAACCTCCAAAAGCTGATACAGGAAAAAAGTGATGACAACACTACACAGCAAGAATAAATGTCTTGTCTAGTAAGCAGTTTGGAGGTGCAGCCTGCAGGATACTGCAGCTGGGAACCATATTTTGTGTTTCATACGTGAGCAGAAATACGGCTTTGTCAGCTAACCAGCTGTAAGTCATGTTGTGGCCAACAGGCAGCATGGTGGTCTTGCTAATGTGAAGGTCTATGCCAAGCGTCCACACATCTTGAGGAGGGCAACTTCGTACAGTAACTCTGATTAATGATTATCTGGCTGTAGAACCTGTAAATTTTAAAAAGGACTATAGTGCCAGTTAGGGAATTAAGTAATAATAAACGCATAATAATAATTTATGAGGGAATATCTGCCAGCGGGGGGGCACGGTGGCGTAGCAGGTTTGACTGGGTCCTCCTCTCCGGTAGGTCTGGGCTCGAGTCGCGCTTGGGATGCCTTGTGACAGACTGGTGTCCCGTCCTGGGTGTGTCCCCTCCCCCAGTTCGCCGTGACCCCGCTTGGGACAAGTGGTTTCAGACAGTGTGTGTGTGTGTGTGTGTGTGTGTGTGTGTGTGTGTGTGTGTGTGTGTGTGTGATATCTGCCAGCATTTCACTGTACCCCATCTTCTGCACATCACTATGGCTCATGGAAACCATTTCATAATGATTCCAGAGTGGTACAACAGCACATTTGTACAATACAGAGCTCAGAAAAGGCAGCTGATTTCAACCTCATTGGCTGAGTGCCATGCCAAACTTAAGTTTGTTGTTCATTTCCAGGCAGTTTAGTTTAAAACATCATCCTAAAATGTTAAAGTATAGCCGACAGTTAAGGCAAATAACCTTACAGAGTCAATCCCAAAAGCACAGCCACATGTGAGAGTAAAGTCACTGAGTTGTCACAATGCAGGGTTTCAAGGTGACATTTCATCTGTGAAAAAAATAGACCCTAAAACATAAAGTTTTTAGTTTTAAAAAAATAATTTTTACATTGGATACGTTTCTACACTTTGATTTCAACAAACGTAACTGGATTCTCCCACATGGACGTACTTTCCATAATCTCCTGATAAACACTGAATCGGCACCAAAACACACAAGAGGTAAATAAGGGTTCCTACAGTCGAGAAGTTCTAGGAAGCCTCTGCTTCCAGCTTTTTCAGGAGAAAGAGGTTGATTTTCATTCCCAGGAAAACTGAGAGCAGTGCATTACGGTAAATACATGTCAGAACAATCCCACCTTTTCATCACCAAGTTTCACTTTGATAGGAAGAGATGAGGAATTGCACTTACACTGCTAGATACACTACTTACAATGGGTCACTCAACCATACATCAGTGGAACACACACATTCTCTCTGTCACTCACACACTATGGGTGAACCTGAACAGCATGTCTTTGGACTGTGGGAGGAAACCCACGCAGACACCGTGCTGCCTGTGTAATATGCATGTAATATATTGCTATACATATATTTCAATGTAAGAAAAGCAGCAATGACAAGATTTTTATAAAATGTATGTTTTATATATGTGTACAGGTGGTCCCCAATTTACAATGCTTCAACTTGCAATTTTTCCAACTTTACAATGGTAAGCTGGTGATTGACATTCAGTAGAAACCGTACTTTGAATTTTGATTTTTTCCCAGGTTAGCAATACGTGGAGCAATATTCTCTCACGATGTTGGGCAGCAGCGATCCACATCTCCTATTCTGTCACACAGAGGTGTGTATCAGGTATATTTACATTACATTCATTCACTTAGCAGATGTTTTTGTCCAAAGCGACTTACAACGGATACTATGTAGAGTTACTAGCCCCACACACCTTATTCACCAAGGTGACTACACTGCTAGATACACTGCTTACAGTGGGTCACTCATCCATATATCAGTGGAAGACACTCTCTCTGTCACTCACACACACTAGGGGAACCTGAACAGCATGTCTTTGGATTGTGGGAGGAAACCAACGCAGACACAGGGAAGAACATGCAAACTTCACACAGACTGAGCAGGGATCAAACCCAGGTTCTCTCACACCACCCAGGTGCTGTGAGACAGCAGTGCTACTCAGGGTGCCACTGTGTTTAAATGCATTTTTGGCTTACGATGTTTTCGACTTATGATGGGTTTCGGGGAACGTAACCCCATCGTAAGCCAGGGACTACCTGTACTATAACATGATACTATTTTATTATATTATCTGTTTCTTGTTTCATAATTAATTACACCTCAAGGTGAACATGTGTCATCTTTGTCATTTAATCTTTTCGGACTGACCAGCTGACGCGTTAGACGCACGACTCAAACTGAGATATTGCTGTAGGTACGTTTCACCTTGAGGAAGCAATGAAATGATCATTACAGGAGCCACAGTGCCCACTTGGCCCATATGTGGACCCCAGGGCTGTTTTGGTTCACAGGCCTTAAATGGTATGTTTGCATACATTGTGAGGGAAATGTGTTTGATGGCGTATAACTTCCATAATTATATTTAGCAGGGTGAGTAAGAAAAGTATCCTTTCAGCAAGGACTGTGCTACTCATGGCCTCGCCTCTGAGTGTGAGGAGGATGTGGTCACAGGCAGGAGGAGCAGCATCAGCATCTCTCTTGTCAGGCCTTAAAAGGAGTAAAGCACATAAAACTATCTTTGTGTGTGAAATTCACTTCGTTCTTTACAAGTTTAAACTGAAAGATACAAAAAACAGCACAAGTGATGTTGTAGGGGACATGTCAGTGACCAAGGTTAAGGCCATTCACATTGTCGCTATCCATTGCTAGCTAACTAGCTAACTAGCGCACGTTCATTAACTGGCATAACTGTGCACAGTGTGGCTGTTTCTCCTCTCAGCTACGCACTGTCACATCATCGTCTCATCCCTCTGGATCTCTCTGTTCGTCACAGCAAAGTCTGGTGCGGTCCGGTGTACAGAGGTGCTCAACAGCTCACAGTTTTGCTCGTGTCAAGATTCTACTGTGAAAGAACTTGCAGTCGACCGCAGCGCTGCCTCATGCAACGTGTTTGCTGAAGCCAGAATGCCACAGACTAGAGTGCAAGGAATCTTGTAGGGAACTTTAATAACCTGTATTTCCTCTATTTCAGACAATATCCAGACTATGTAACAACAGTTACTGATGCCCCCCCATGAGCGTAGCAGCAGCGACTTTGTTTTTCTTCATTTTAACTCAAAGATAAAGAAAATACACCTTTAAATTCAACAGGATTCTTACCGTCTTGTTGCTGAGCGGGATCTGTGCGCATTCTCATGTACTGTATGTTCTGCATGTTTGTCTGGTCTCGAAACACTTGATCTCACTAGATCTTTCAGAGCCACCTCTCTCCAAATCTCCTCTGTACTCCACAATTTCTTCAAAGATGGCTTCAAAGTGTTGGAATAATGATACATTTTTTTTCTTCAAAACATTATCATGTCCACACAGTCAAGAAGTACTGGAGTCATCTGTGCTGCCACTGTGTCCCCTTCAGTAAAACAGATTCGCTCAGTACACACTGACCCGACAGGGACACACAAGTGTAATTTGGCCAGAGGACAAAGCACTGGGACTATGGGTACGTTGTCTTTCCACCAGTCAAGAGGAGTGCTGCCGAGAACAATGCAAGCTATTCCAGCCCCAGCACTATACAACTCCTCCCTTTGTCTACCATGTTTCAGTGTATGCTTTGGTGTGAAGATGCCAACACAGTGGCGCAGCTATGGAAAAAAACGGGTGATTTGGCGCACTCGGCCGAGAATGTGATTCGCTTGGACTACCTGCAAACCCTTTTAGGCTGCTGGATGAAGAGTGTGCACACTAAACACACTCACTGAATATGCATCCACAGTCCACTTCCACGGGCCATCATATGTGTGTTACAAGTTTTGTCTCTCACAATGGCAGTCTTGCTTCCAGAGATGATGAAAAAAAGCTTCTTGGAAAAAAAAAACGCACCTGCCTCAAATCAGACCGGCCAGGTATAAAGGGAGCACTGTCAACTCACCGGGTTGCGGAATCTTACAGAGCTCACCCGCTTGGCCTGTGATTCAGTATGTCTCCTCCCTCCTCTACATCTCTTGTCCCTTGTTCTTCGATTTACTGGCTTTTGATCTCCTGCACGTCCACTAGGTTTTGATTTTTGCCTCGCCCCTCGGAAAGACTTCCGCACCTCGGAAGAGCCACGCCTGCCCACGACTTCGATCCCTGTCTGTTCCCGTGTCCTGTACCGTACCTGGAAAACTAACCCGCATTTGGGTCCAAACCTTACCTCCTGTCTCCCGTCTGCATTCATGACAGCTATATAAATGGGTGAATAATTGTAAGATGCTTTCTTGGCTTATTGATTCTGTTTTCATGATGTTGTGACCCAGTTTGACTCTGTTCTGTTGTCAGTTAGTGCTGATTGTTGAGAGTTACTGACATGGCAAAAGGCTGATCTGCAGACAGTGCTTTTGTATCATTTGTGTGAAAAGCCAAGCGACAACACGTGTCTTTGGTTCAGTGTTCCAGACGAGATAACAGGCGATGCCATTATGACAGTAATCACAGGATGTGGCAGTCAGAAGGCCTCTGCAGTCAAGCATTGCTCACATCATAGAGACACCCCAGCGGAGAGCGAGGAGTTGCCCCAAAGATGTGCTCCCGCCTATGGCTAGTGACTCAGTCGCAAACATGGATGGCACAATAACGTGATGCGGTCAGTAAAAGGGGGAAGATAAGTCATTTCGGCTCCTTGAGGTTTTGTGGGGCAATGTTCGTCTCTTGTGTTTGTCACGTAAACATTGCTCAAATAAACAGGCTGGGGCCTTGCGCCGTCTAGGGCCGTCTGGCAGGAGACACGGGAGTGGGATCCACCCTCAAGTTTACACAGAGCTGCCAGTGCTGCTGGGTGGATAACAAAGCCCTAAAAGTGGCCTGGCATCATCCATCCCAGAGCTCGAGAGACCACATCGCTGTAATGTTTACAGCATTTTTATCAGGGGACACAAGGCAAGAGCTCTCTGTAGCAAAATGAAAGGTTTAACAGTACCTTGCTCACTTTATGTGTATGAGTGCCTGTGCCATATGTGATTAACACACACAGAGCAGGACTTGGCCAAACCTGATGTGCCACCACACCCCCCCCCCCATATGTGATTAAATTTATGTCAGTAATTACAAGTGGGATTCAGACCCTCACAACCTTGCATTGGAACCTTCTAAGAGACCACTGAAAATGATTGAATAATTTACATATATTTATAGTTAATTATCATCCAAAACAAGAAACCAAAAGCTTTCTTTTTCTAACACCCTGGCACCTGGCACCCAACTCCAAGAGAACAATGCACATGATGACACCTGTTAACTATCACTACTAATGACTGTGCACACAAATTTGTGGTGATGTGGGTTGAAGAAATGGTAGCAGAATATATAAGTGACGTAAGACTCTTTTTAGCTGGGGTTCAAGGTATAGTAATGTGGGCCTTGCAGGCTTTAAGGGATGTACCTGCCACGTGTTATAATCAATTCTCAGCTGATGTCATTACTCAGATATAAAGTTTATTCCACAACTATATGAATGTTATTATTATTATTATTGAGGGGGGTGCAGTGGTGCAGTGGGTTGGACCAGGTCCTGCTCTCCAGTGGGTCTGGGGTTCGAGTCCCGCTTGGGGTGCCTTGCGACGGACTGGCGTCCCGTCCTGGGTGTGTCCCCTCCCCCTCCGGCCCTACACCCTGTGTTACCGGGTAGGCTCCGGTTCCCCGCGACCCCGTATGGGACGAGCGGTTCTGAAAATGTGTGTGTGTGTATTATTATGGAGAGGGGGCACGGTGGCGCGGTGGCGTAGTGGGTTGGACCGCAGTCCTGCTCTCCGGTGGGTCTGGGGTTCAAGTCCCGCTTGGGGTGCCTTGCGGCGGACTGGCGTCCCGTCCTGGGTGTGTCCCCCTCCGGCCTTCCGCCCTGTGTTAGCGGGTAGGCTCCGGTTCCCCGTGACCCTGTATGGGACAAGCGGTTCTGAAAATGTGTGTGTGTGTATTATTATTATTATTATTATTATTATTATTGCATCACATGGCTCTATAGCAAAGCAGCATGGCAAGAACATTCCCATGATCACACCATTTTGTATTACTTTTTGCCTGTTTCCACATAACATGAGACATGCTCATTTGTAAAACATCAAATCTCTGCTTTGTCCTCACCCTAAGACTTCCACCTTGGAATCATACACACATACACACACACACACACACCATCTGAACCGCTTGTCCCATACGGGGTCACGGGGAGCCAGAGCCTAACCCAGCAACACAGGGCGTAAGGCTGGAGGGGGAGGGGACACACCCAAGACAGGACGCCAGTCTGTCAAAAGGCACCCCAAGCGGGACTCGAACCCCAGACCCACAGGAGAGCAGGAGCCGGGCCAACCCCCCGCGCCCCCGCGCCCCCGCACCCCCCCTAAACAACAGACACATTTTCTACTAAAAGGAAAAAGATGTAGAAAGATGCACAAACAGACACATAACTGTTACCATTAAAAGCTGCTTTGGCTCTATTAATAGTCAAGCTCACCAACTGTGGCAGTTCTGCACTCTGCTTCTCCGCACACAAAGGTCACACAGTGACCAGATAATGGTAACGGGCCGCACCACAAAAACATCCCAGAAATACACCATAGTGTCATTCATATCAGCAAGTCCTTCATATATATTTTAATCGCATTTCAGGATGAAAACCTCTGATTATGTCAAATGTTTTTGATGGTTTACAAAATATTGAGTTGCTAAGAGACTGGTTTGCGTGCAGTACATGAATGTGTGTGTGTATTTCAGTTCCTTTAAATACCCTATGTGTGCAGATAGCAGGCTGACAGCTAGCGTCTCTGAAACCCTTTGCTGCGGTAAGGTGTTCATGATTTACTTCACGCAGTATCTTGAAAACTTCTTCAAACAGCTGGATATTGTATTCAATGCATTCATGCTCTCTATGAACCACAAGCAGATCATATGTAGACCGGTAACCATCAAAGCGCATCAGCTGCACAGTTGCACACGTTACCTGAAGGTGTCTTGGCCTCTGTCCAGTCATTTTGACATACCTCACGTGCTTACCATTGACTCATGCTTTTTTTCTATCTGAAGGAAGTGGCAAAGACATTGCAAAGAGAAAAGGGGCATAATAGCCAACGCCCTGCATATCCAATGCTCTTTCAAATCAGTCGTGCCGACAAAAGCGCACTGCGCTTGGCATCCTGGCCGGGGCTCCATTAATTGTATGGATGATGTTGCCTTGGAGGTGCACCGGTTCATCTGGGCCCATCCCTTACTGAGGTCCAGTCTTCCGCAGTCATACACGAGCAGAGTGATGCTGTCTGTTCAATCAAACGTCATCATTCTTGCTTTGACCAGTTTGACAACATGAAGCACACAAGGGTCTTCATGCACCCATGGCAAAAGTACTTCCCCAGCTGTCTGGTCACAGGGTAGTGAGTAAATGGCAGCACTGCATGTCAGAACGGCTATAACTGCTCCTTCCTCCTTGGGATGCCCAAAGCAGAGCCAAAAACAGCATTAGAGGAAGGAGCAGTGGAGTCAGAGTGGAGAACGACTGAGACTGACTAAGTCACAGTACAGCAGCACCGCAGCCATTCTGTTAGCAAGGTCAGCTTGCTCCAATGCTATTATTAATAAGTTCATTTGCAATGTGGTTTTAATGTTTCTTTGGAAATACTGTCAGCTTCCTTCAAGTTGTCCTGTCAGAGAAAATGGTGTCCAGTTTATTAAGGAAAGAGTCGGGTCGCACGTTTCTTGCGTTGCTCAGGTGAGCAGGAGGACAGGAGGGCAGGTGGGCAAGTGGGCAGGAGAACAGGAGGGCAGGTGGAAAGGTACGCAGGTGGGCAGGATGGCAGGAGGGCAGGAGGGCAGGAGGGCAGGAGGGCAGGAGGGAAGGAGAACAGGAGGACAGGAGACCAGGAGGGCATGCTGGAAGTGCCCTCAGCAGCAGGGAACCAACCCCAGGGTGAAGGTGGTGCCTCTCCAGAGGTGTGTGGGAAAAGACGGCAACTCAGTTCCCTGACAAGCCTTAACGCCTGCCGAGCCCAGGTGTGAGTCAGCGCCTCGCAGCTATCACCTGCCTGTCCTTTCCGGAGCTGGGGCTTTCCCATTGGCTCCATCCGCCCCCCGTGAACATTCCAGATCCATCTAGCTGCAGGAACAGAGAACTGACAGACAGTGTGTTTCTTTCTCAACATCCTTTCTTACACATCTCACAAGAAGTTAGTGTAATTTTTCACAGTCCAGCCTACCAGAAAACCTGGTCTGTACAAATACGCAAAAACACACGAACACTGCGTGACTAAGTGACCGACAGCACGTAAACCTGAAGGATTTTGATTATATCTACATCACCACTGATAACAGCCACCCGAAAGCAACGTCTGCTTCAGTGGAGACACACAGCAGTGTTGGCTTTTCTGACTCTGGCTGTAATAACTTACAGGAAGAAGAATTCTTAATTAGAAACAGGCTCTGCAGGCGTGGTCCCACAAACCAGTTTGCAGAAGCAGTAATATCTGGGCCGACGCGGTCTGTCTGCCGAGTGACACCGTGCATCCCACCCCGAGTCCAGGAGCAGCCGCTAGCACAAGCACCATAGGCCCCCCGAGTAGTGTGCTGACCCCATTGGCCCCTTCGCAGAGCTGCACTGGCGTCACAGTGAGGGCCCAAAGTGGACTACAGTGTCATGTACGTTTCAAGTGCTGGCTGGCTTTTTTTTCCTCTTATCCTGTGACTCCTTGCATTAATTATGCAAAGCTCTTATTGCTTTTAATAGCTAGGTTGCTTATTAAAAAGGGTTGTTTATGGCCTCAATCTTGTTATTATTATGTAGTGGTGAAACACACCGCAGCTGCTCCTTCCTATGAGGTATTTGGGAGTGGAGGACATTGTGTTTAGAAGAGTTTACTGCCACTACTGCAACAAACCCCTTTATAGTGAAGGACTTAGTGTCTCTGTGCCAATGGCATGTGGAACATTGTTCCCCCTTCGGGGCAAAGAATGGACAGTCCTTTCCTCTATTCCATCACTGCAATGGATGCCAATTCCTGAACTGAAGTAAAGAACTGTCCCTCCTTTCATTGGGTCCATCAGTGTGTTTCCATTTTGCAGCAAAGAACACACAGTCCCACTGTGGTCTGTCATTTCTTCTCCCCCTCCACACCCCCAGGTAAATCCTAGCATTTTCTCGCAATTATGTTTAGTAGGACAGGATATGACACAGGTGTCTAAGTTAGAGCTCATTTACAGTGATGACATCACTGTGTTGGATACTGCTTTCTGCTTTGGGGTAAAGAACAGTCGGTCTCTTCCAGACCATCACAGCACTAGGTACTGTTATCTTTTGGTCAACTACTCTGCTGGATGCAGAATTTTTTACACTGATTCCGGTTTGTCTGCTCTATATCTGCTGTTTATCTGCTTTTCCCCTGCTATTTAACTATTACTTATTCATATCATTTATTTTCATATGGCATACTTCAAACTGATATATTAATTCTCTTGTTCATTTGCATATGCAAATTATTAACATTCTGGTGATTACATTTACATCTATTTATTTAGCAGATGCTTTTCTCCCAAGCGACTTCCAATGAACTCTATGTAGTGTTATCAACCCACACACCGTATTCACCAAGGTGACTTACACTGCCAGATACACTACTTACACTGGGTCACTCATCCATACAGAGATTAAAAAGTATCCATAGATTAAATTCATAGAGTAAAAAGTAGCTATATTTTATTTTATAGAATTTATGTTACATATATATGTAACACACATGTAAAAATGTATATATATAGACATATACATAGTATGTCTGTGAGTGAATAGGTGCAACACCCCTAGGTTACTGTCTAGTGATTCTGGGACAGGCTCCAGATTGCTGCAACCCTAATATCTCTCATATCTGTACATATTCCGTGCTTTTCACTTCAATTCACTTTTCTCATGGACCACATTCATTCTCAGTGAATCTTCACTAGAACATTGCAACCATGGACCTTCAGTAGGAGCTTCAGGAAATTAAGACAGTGGTCCTCATCGTATTCCCACTGATGACTTATCAATGTTGTGTGAGGAACGATTTCATAATTCAGTGGTCCTAAGTCAGACAAGGGAGCTGGATCCTGACTTTGGGACTATGATAAGAAGACTATTGTAACACAGAACATAGTTTCATATCTGAGCGGCGAACAGATCCTCATACAACGAACCGTAGGGGATTTCCCTATGATGACACCATCACCACATCCCATCTCTGCTTGAACCCACTTAGCCTATTTTTATGAAAGTCTACGTCTTTAAAACAGCCCCAAGTGACACATTTTGACAGGCTATTTTCAGCACATTCTTTCCTCTTTGTTTTTGCAAATAATAGGACATACGTCTGTCACCATTCTGCAGAAAATCTCTGTTAGGCTTGAATTAAATCAGTACAATCAGAGTTAATTAGAATAAACGTATAACAGAATATATGAATACATTACATTTACATTTACATTACATGATGAGTGACCTGTTGCAAGTAGTGTATCTAGCAGTGTAAGTCACCTTGGTGAATAAGGTGTGTGGGGCTAGTAACACTACATAGTATCCATTGTCGCTTTGGAGAAAAGCATCTGCTAAGTGAATAAATGCAAATGTTAATATATGAATAAATGTAAATGTACATAACTGTAAATACTACAAATACTTTTAATTACATTTACATTGACAATTATTCATTTATCAGATACTTTTCTCCAAAGCGACGTACATCTCAGAGAAAATACAATTTCTGCATTACATTAGGAGAAAGAGACATGGCTGCAGACGTGATTCTTAAGTAAACCTAGTTTGTTACTTTCCACTTTATGCACCGATGTTCATCGCTCAAGTAGGTGCACAAAATGCAGGATAGATGAATCCTGATAACCTTCCTCCAATTTTTTTTTAAAGGTACACAAACATTTACATACAGTACAGGAGTCAGAGCTGTGTAAAGGCTTATCTGGGCATGATCATAAAGTTCCGGTGTATGAACATTTACACCATAAATGAGCTTGAGAGATCATGGGTGAAGTCAGTCTGAATAAGGTGAGTTCTCAGACCCTTTTTAAATGTGAACAAATATTCAATAGTTCTGAGTGAAGAGGGGGAGAGGGCGTTATCAACAGTTATCTGGTTCCTGGTCACATTTATGTACCTCGCTACTTCGTGAAGTACCTAGGGCCAGCAGGTAACGTAGTGGTTGGAGGTGCTGCTTTGGGACTTGAAGATCACAGTTTCAGGTTCAACTTGAGCAAGGTAAATATACTAAAGTGTTACTGTAAAACTGGCCAGCTGTTTAAATGAGTAAACGGTTACAGGCAGCTGAACACTGTCACTCACTTTGATGAAAAACATCAACTAAATGAATAAATGTAGTGTCTATAAGCCTACTCTGAACACAAAGGCCAAATTCCACTGAGAGACAATCTTTATAATTTATTAATGTAAACACCATGGGCTTGAACTCAAACCATACAGTTCGATGCCATGGCAAATAGCACAGTAAATACTGTTTATAAACGTTTACGTTACAGTTACATATATTCGTTTAGTAGACTGTTTTTCTCCAAAAGCGACTTGCAGTGAGTACATTACACCAACAGAACAAGAGATTTGGAAGCAGAAACTTCCTTCTTGATTGCAGTATAGTGAGGGAGGCAATCGAGATAGAGAAGCACCCCAACAATATCAATCGGGAAGAGGGCTTCAGACTTTCAAGTGCCTGGACACCACTCATCTGACGTCTTCGCGCCGGTCCGACAACAACCCGACCGCCTCTCATTAAAACTCGGTTCAGCGAGCCGCCCTGTAATATGAAGGAAACAGCGCAAAGGGAAAAGACAGCGGGGGTACCACCTATTAGGGCAACCTGCTATGACCTCCGACCCTGTTCCCGCTTATAAATACACCTACCCTCGTCAAACACGCCATTTCACATTTAACTTCCACAAGATGTGGTCACACCCTGACGATGCTTCCAGCAAGAGAAGCGAAACGTTGGAACCAATGTCCCACACGCGGTTTAATCCAGAAGAACAAAACCTCCAGTCAGAACTGGTTTTGCTACTTTGAGAGAAGGACAGACTTGAGTCAATCATTACTTCCAGTCTCTTAGCCAATGAGGAAGATGAGGGGATTTTTTCTCTGATGAACAAGGCAAAATCATCAGCAGTGAGAGAGGAGAAGGAGGAGGAGGAGGAGGAGGATAGCGTAAAGATGAGAAGGTGGCGAAGAGTCTGTGCATTGTTCAATGCAGACTGCAGTGTGTTGTGGAACAAGGTTGTCTTAGCTGAGGAAACAGCAGAATACAAGGTTGCCAGGAGTTCCTTGTAAACTTCCAGTTCTGTGAGAGTCTTTGAATTCTGCCATCGTCGTTCTGCAGCCTAGAGCTTGGTCCTGTTGGCATGCAGTGCATCATAAACACTGTTTCCTGATCCCAGTTTAAATATGAAGGCTTGATCCCACTGTCAATACCATGTTTTGGTTCCACCATACACATCTGGGCTTGATCTTACTATGAACACCACAATGAGATGCTGAGGTAAACACCAGAGTAAACACTGCTTATCAACACCGTTTCTCAATCCCAGTTTAAATATGAGGTCTTGATCCTACTCTGAGTATCAGGGCTCGAGCTCACCATAAACCGTACAGTTTGACCCCACTAAAAATAGCATGGTTTAATCTCACCATAAACATTAACACTTGCTCTAACCATAAACATCAAAGTTTGATTGTTTACATAGACTAAGATGTGGTTTAGTTTTAAAAAGTGTCTCTGTCCCCATTCTACAAAGTCACAATGTTACTTGATCAGCATCTACATATTCACCTCTGGCAGTTGTTACCATTGTTGAAGCAAATCTCCGATTGGTTTGAGTGAAGTTGTTGATTGTAATAAACAAACTATCTGGACTATCTGTGCTGATCAGAATATTTAAGTGCACTGACAATAAATGATCAATGTCAGTTGGACAAGATTGTTTTAAAATCGCTGTTGATACCGTATGAGTCAGCATGAGCAACTTCCTTAAGGGCTCAAACACTGACACTGGTTCCCATCTCAGAAGTGGAGGGGCATGTGTCAGCGAGCACTCGTAACTTTCCTCCACACTCCTCGCTGCATCCCAGAATCAAGGCTACATTTCCACTCTTGTGTTTCAGTGTGGATTTTATGGCAAAATATCAGAGACACAGTGGGGCTTCAGGTTGCTGCTCTCCGCCCATCTGCCTCTCTGTAGCAAGACCCTTCATCGGTCATCATCTTTCTGTTTTTCTTGTTTTGCAGACTTCCCTCCTCCCATCCTGTTATTTCCCATATAATGTTGTCAGTTCCAACTGTAATATTTTGATGTTTTTCATGTTACATCTACCGCAGGGCTGTTAGCTAATAGTTGGGGGCATATCCCCTTTTCTTTTCTTATTTCTTTTTCAAACTCTCATCCAACTGAAGCTTTCTCTGAGAAAATGTGTTTCCAAAATATCCTTCTTAGCAATGAAAAATTGGAGGTGCAGTACTGGCATGGAAAGCAATGCTGATTTAAGTCTCCAAACTGTGTTCTAATGGGACGTATTGAGTTTGGGCACTTAGACATTCTGCATGTAGCAACAGTCCCATCCGGTCAGCTTGGACAGTGTGTGTATATTTTGTGATATTCTGGTTTGTCGTCATGTTTCTAAAAAGGGAAGCACTGATGCTGGAAGTGGACTCATCAAAGCGGACGGATGGTTAGCCACATATTAGCTGTTTTCGCAAGGAAAAAAGTCCCGCTTTGAAATCGCTGGTTTTCGTGTGGCCACTGATGTCTGTGCAGTTGCTCGGGCGAGGCCTGGCGCACGCCGCACACTCTGTTGTGGTCCTACAGATACCATGGGAGTGTGTTTTGGAGAGCCACCGCTGGGCACTGCCAAGCAGAGAACGTTAAAAGGACAGTGCCACAGCCAGTAAAAAGGCGTACCTCGTGAATTTGCTTTTGTGGGACAAATTACCCCAAAAGTTGCTTAATGCAGGGCTTGAGACGAGACGACTGCGCCATAAAGGATGTGTGGTCAGAGTGTTTGTTTTCTGGGAGCAGAGCCAGCCAGAGTGTGTAAGCCGCTGTGTCTCTTTGGTGTTTTTCACCGAGGCGGCTGTCCATCGGGGAATTGCGGTTCCACTTTGAGCAAACGTGGTAAAATGTAAGACTTGGGTCACAGAACTGCAAGCACTGTTTTCATACACATATTTTTGTAGCATTTTTACTCTGTGTATCCTCCTCTTCAGGCGATGAAAGGTTTCTCCACCGCCGTGCACGATTCCTCCATCAGTCTGACCTGCGGCTCTTGCACTGCTCTAACATTAATCCCACAAATGCTTGAGAGCACCAAAGTGCCTCTGCTGACACTGTCATCTTGCTGTCACCCGTGGACCTCTTGTCTCCCATGGAAGGAGCTCCGCTTTCCTGACACACAGACTCCCAGATATTACTGATCTTTATTAGTGACACCATTGCTTTCGAAGCTTAATGAGAACGGCCTTAGATGAAGTACGGTACTGCAGTTCACTCACAACCAGCCTGGAAGAAGTGAATAAAAAATAAGAAAGACAATGTCAGTCTGAAAAGGATCAACCTTTCAAATCATACTTGATCAGTATATTACAAAATTAAGGAAAAGCACAGTGAGGCAGTCGTGTTTGGTAAAGGGTGACGCAGTAAACAGAGGTATGTATTCTGTATTATCGCTGTTTTCTATGTTTGTCTCTTTGTTTTCATTTGTTTTCTTAATAAATGCAATGCCATGTGCAATGAGTGTAAATGATTGCACAAAGGCCACTCATCAGGACATTTGGCTGCTTTTTTATGACACATCAGGATGTTTCATCAGCGGACAGTGATGTTATAATTTAGTTTCATCATTTCTTTTCTCAAGATCGCAAATGATGCTTCATTGACAGCTCTGCGGTTCCCACACTGCAGAAGCTGTTATAGAATCGCGGAATCCAGGGGAAGCAATGTGCTGCAATAGGAAGTGATATAGCTCACTTGCCATTTGTTTCCCACAAACATTGAGTACATGGCGTGCGTTTCTTCACTAAAATTGTTTCTCTCATGTCTCAGTGTAGGTGGATAAATGGAAGACAAAATAATAGTGGGTTAAATTACACTGCAGAACACCAACTGCTTGGGAACTCGGAGCACATGAATACAAACCCGTCAGTGAGAAAATATTGTATTCAGCTGCAAACATGAAAAAGATAGAGTGAAAATGACGATGCTGTATTAATAGGTGAATCATTGTAAGTTCTCATACCAGCCTCACTTTGGGTGAAAATACTACACTCCAAAGGACCCAGGTTTGAATCCTACTTCCTGTAGTAACTCTAATCAAAGTATCCCCCCTGAACTGATATTGTCAATGTGACCCTACTCAATGGGTAAATCAGTGTGAAGAACCTCACGCTGTAGTTCATTTACATTGTATTTATTCATTTAGCACATGCTTTTATCCAAAGCGACATACATGTCACATTCAGTTCAACTTGGAGAAAAGCATTATAGAAATGAGTTATTTTTTTAAAAAAAAACTACAACTTTGTGTTTTTTAATCCATCTTTGACCGCTTTCTTTTAATTGTCTCCTTTTTTCAAGTTTCCCACTGAAGCAGAGTTCACTTTACCACTGTATGAGGACAGATGCAAGCAATGATGTGTTTTGGGTTGTAACACAAGGACACAGGTTGCGTAATGTGAAATCAGTGCATCACGGTACATCGGACCAGAACTAAGCGGTACAGCCTAGTTGTGGTATGGGTTCGGGCAGCTTTGTCTGCCCATCATGGGATAACGAGACCATTTATGTATGTGTCACAAGTGATGTGCGAATGTGAGCGCGTGGTAACGTGCGCACTGTGACGGTCCTTGTCTGACTGATGACTAAATGCTGCTCCGGGGGATGAGCTTTGCAGACGGACTGACTCGAACCCTGGTTGCTGCTGGTCCCTGAAAGTTCCAGATGCGCAGACGAGACAGTGGATGAGAATGTTGCCGTGTCACCGCTCTGCAGCTCGGCGCAGTCACCTCTGTCCTCTTTTCTCACCCAGACTTGTACCCTCAGACCTGAAGATATTCTACGTTTATTCTTCTGACACTTGTTTCCAACGTGCCTTACAGTGTGAGGTTTGTACACTGAGCTACTTACACTGATTTACCCGTTTATCAGCTGGGCAATTTTTTACTCTATCATTTCAGGGTAAGTACCTTGACTGAGGTACTACAGCAGAAGGTGGGATTCAAACCTAGGACCTTCTGATTACAAAGGCACAGATCTAAGTACTAGGCCACCTGCTGCCATCAGAACAGCACAGTGTAATTGTAATTTTCTTGCCCTCTTTTATGACAGTTCGTGTCTTACTGTGTCTCTGCACTCCACAGGTAGTTGGGCTGCTTCACCCACCTGTAAACAGGTGCCCCGCTGCCCCCCACACCTCCGGATGTGCTCCTCAGCTTGTGAAGTCCATTCCTTTTCCTCAGCCCTTCTTGGACCCTGACCTCAGTTCCTTGGAAAGCCCCTTCTGCAGAGTATGGGCCGGTTTGTCAAAACATGTGTACACAGGACTTCCTTCAGCCCCCTCCGCTTTCCACATCTAACCGCAAGGGAGGCTTGGCCACTGACAAAGGGGGCGAGGCAAAGTGACTAAGGCTCTCCGGAGTGTTTAAAAACTCACTGCAGCAGCTGTAGAGGTATAGCAAAGGGAGAAGCGAGCATCTTCAGAAAAAGGACCCCTTCAAAGGTAGCTCCAGCTACGATCTGACCGTCGCACCTCCGTGTCTGCGTCCTCCTCCCAGGTCCGCAAGAGCCCTTCACTCTGCTCAGGATGAAGTTAGAACAGCTGGCACTGCTCATCCTGGCCACCTGCTCCATAGGCTTTGGCCGGCCCCTCAAGTCCGTCTTCATCACGTTCCCTGGCGACATCATCAGGAACACGACCGACAGGGAGTTTGCTGATGTGAGTAGCCCATTCTTGCTTTTCCGCTTCACATTTATCTGAGATGTCAGAGCACCAGTTGTGGCTCTGCAGCTCCATCCCTTCACTGCCCTTCCTGAGGCTCAGGACTGGTGGCAGTGAGTGGGAAATGTGCACATTAGTGCGGTGCTGTGACATCTCTATACGTCTGCTGAGCGTCTCTGTGGCTCCAGCAGTCAGTGTCAGTCAGTGTGTCCAGTAGCTGGGCACAGAGCAAAGCCCTGAGAGATGATTATGGACATTATGATCCTGCACTTGCAAGATCAGCAAAGAATCAGAATCAGAATCCAATTTATTTGGCCAAGTATGCACACACATACAGGGAATTTGGCTTCGGTTTCCAGTGGCTCATAGTACAGTGTAGACAAGAAAAAAAACAACATACACATACACACATGCATACACACACACACACACATTTTCAGAACCGCTTGTCCCATACGGGGTCACGGGGAACCGGAGCCTACCCGGTAACACAGGGCGTAAGGCCAGAGGGGGAGGGGACACACCCAGGACGGGACGCCAGTCCACCGTAAGGCACCCCAAGCGGGACTCGAACCCCAGACCCACCGGAGAGCAGGACTGTGGTTCAACCCACTGCGCCACCGCACCCCCCCACATGCATACAGTGCTGGAGAATAAGAGAAAATAACGAGGGATGGAATAAATAAAAAGGGATGGAATAAGTAAGGGGAGACAGATTGCACAGACTAACAAACAATCAGCTGTTCATGGACATAACAGTGTTGGGAAAGAAACCATTTTTGTATCTGGTTGTTTTGGCGCACGGTGATCTGAGAGACCTGTGGAGTCGCGGTAAGGGCAATGAGCTGCTTGTGTCTGAATTTCTGTGTTAAACCTGCAATGGTTCAAAATTCACTTACATTTACGTCCATTCAGTTAGCGACTTTTTTCCAAGGACCGGGATTTCCATGTGCCATTGAGCTGGCACCTTCATCGACGGTGATTTACAGCACTAAATACAGTACAATAACAAATGCAACCCCCTGGTCACAATCTCCTGGCTTACGGTCACTTAACCATCTATATAGGAGAAGCTCACTTCCACTGTTTTTGTGAGGTTACGACATGTCACTTAGCAGACACTTTTCTCCAAAGCGACTTCCAATGAACACAAAGTAGTATTACCAATCCACACCTTATTCATACCTTATTTGTGCTGCTGACAGATATTAAGGTCAAATTTTTATAAGGTTTATGGCATAATAGGTATTTCTCACACACACACACACACACACACACACACACACACACACACACACACACACAAACACACACCTATTGGGATGGGACTCACATCTACATACCTGACAGCCTTGTGCAATGCTGCTTCCTGCAGAGCTACCTAGAGCGCTTTGGTTACCTGAGTGTTCAGAAACGCAGCGGTCTGCAGTCGGCTACATCCACCTCCAAGGCCCTGAAGCGTTTGCAACGGAATCTTGGACTGGAGGAGACAGGCCAACTGGATGAAGCAACCATCGAAGCCATGAAGCAGCCGCGCTGTGGCGTCCCAGATGTGCGCAACTATCAGACCTTTGAGGGAGACCTTAAGTGGGACCACACAGACATCACTTACAGGTGGGCCATGTGCTTCCTGCGCAGTGTACAAAGGTGTAGATGTAGGACGACAGCTGTACTGTGCTCAGTATCAGTATGTTCTTGGATCAAATATTTGCATTTGCATTTCCTGACAAGTGTGGCGTGACACCGTGTTCTGCAGAATCTTGAACTACTCGCCAGACATGGAGGCCTCACTGATTGATGATGCCTTTGCTCGAGCCTTCAAAGTGTGGAGCGATGTGACACCGCTGACCTTCACGCGTCTCTATGATGGGACAGCCGACATCATGGTGTCCTTTGGAAAAGCAGGTAAGCATGGAAACTGGCGCGATGGACACCGGCTGAAGTGTGTGCAGCCGTGGCCAAGTAGTGATCAGGAGGTTGCATGTGTTCCAGATCATGGGGACCCCTACCCTTTTGACGGCAAGGACGGGCTTTTAGCACATGCCTACCCCCCTGGTGAGGGCATGCAAGGTGACGCCCACTTTGACGATGACGAGTTCTGGACCCTGGGCACGGGGCCTGGTGAGTGGGGCTTCCACATTTATAACAGTTTTCTTAAAACCATATAATAGCCAGCGTATGATGCCCAAGAGAGGCTCTTTGAGTCTAAACAAATACTCTGCACTTTCTGTTCTGCTATAAGTGTACCTTACCATGGTACTATGGCATCCTCTGCACTATTGTCACTATTCTCTGCAGGTTAAATATATAGTCCGCTGGGCTGCCACACATTCACACTTGTGTCTCTTGTCCCACAGCGGTGAAGACTCGCTATGGCAATGCTGAGGGAGCTATGTGCAACTTCCCATTCATATTTGAAGGGAAGTCTTACTCCAGTTGTACCACCGAGGGGCGAACTGACAACTTGCCCTGGTGCGCCACTACAGCCAACTATGACAAGGACAAGAAGTTTGGCTTCTGCCCAAGTGAACGTAAGTTGGAGAGAGACGATTTCCAGTAACTGTACCGCTAACGTGGGGTACGTCAGACCCCCTCATGGGGCTCTTCTCTTTGCAGTTCTGTACACAATTGGCGGGAACTCGGACGGTGAGCCATGCGTCTTTCCCTTCGTGTTCCTTGGTGAAACCTACAATGGCTGCACCACTGACGGCCGCTCAGACGGATATCGCTGGTGCGCCACCACCAGCAGCTTCGATAGCGACAAGAAGTTTGGGTTCTGTCCCAGTCGAGGTGAGGCCAAGTCACAGAGAGGTTCCAAGACCTGGAGACCCTTTCGACAACAAAACTATAACGTATGGTTTCCTTGCGCTCAGTAACTATACTTTGACAGTAATGTATCGGAAACATGCGAGACTGACCGTTGGAGATGCTAGTACTGACCTTGTTTCCCACATGACACAGACACGGCCGTGATCGGTGGAAACTCAGAGGGCGAGCCATGTCACTTCCCCTTCAAATTCATGGACGAGACGTACCACTCCTGCACGAGCGATGGCCGCAATGACGGCAAGCTGTGGTGTGCAACCACTGATGACTACGATGATGACAAGAAGTGGGGTTTCTGCCCAGACCAGGGTGAGGAGCACAGCCTGACATGAGGCACCGCAGTCATCATGTCACCAGAGTGTCCACCACTAATTGTATGTGCCATTGTGTCCTGCAGGCTACAGTCTTTTCCTGGTGGCAGCCCACGAGTTTGGCCATGCCCTCGGCCTGGAGCACTCCAACATCCGAGAGGCCCTCATGTTTCCCATGTATAAATATGTGAAAGACTTCTCTTTGCACAGTGATGACGTTGAGGGCATTCAGTACCTCTATGGTAAGAGAAACCTTCATGGGAAGTTGCAGAGTTGAAATTAATTTTCTGAAAATAAGCTAACATGTTAACAGGTGCCTTTTGCATCATCACTCATCGTACATCTGCTCATCATACCATTTCTTCATTTGCCCCAACAAATGTGGCTCTCTTCCAGGGTCCAGACAGAAGCCAGACCCCATACCTCCACAGCCCACAACTACTATAGTCAGTCCTGTCACTGACGAGGAGACTCTGGAGCCCACAAGCACCCCCACCCCTCCTCCGGTCACTACAGTCCCCATCCATCCTTCCAGTGATGCCTGTCAGGTGGACAAGTTTGACTGCATCACTGAAATCAAGGGAGAGCTGCATCTCTTTAAAGACGGGTAAGATGAAGTAATCCTGTGGTGAGGGTCTCTCTGCTCTGTAGCTCTTTGCTGAGTTGTAATGCTTGTACCCGGGCCCGTGACCCATGCTTCTATTGCAGGCAGTATTGGAGGATGTCTTCTGAGCGAGACGGTGACATTCAGGGCCCATATCGCATATCGGAGAGGTGGCCCGCTTTGCCTGACACCATTGATGCTGCTTTTGAGGATCTGCTAACAAAGAAGATTTACTTCTTCTCAGGTACTGAGCTCAGCACTGGCCCCCCAGCACTCAGATGAGTGCGCACACACACACACACACACACACACCCACCCCCACACACACCCACACCCACACGCACATGCACATGCACATGCACACACACTACAGCTCCCAACGATCACTGCCAGTCCCCAGCTCTTTGTCAGGCCTAAGCGCTTGAGTTTTCCTTGCCCCCTAGGCCGGCGTTTCTGGGTGTACACAGGGCCAAATGTGCTGGGGCCCCGCAGTTTGGAGAAGCTGGGCTTCAAGAGCAATGTGGAACGCATTGAGGGGGCCCTACCAAGAACCAAAGGCAAGGTGCTGCTTTTCAGTGGAGAGAACTACTGGAGGTGAGTCCAGCCTGGGGTCATGTCCTGGCTGTGTACATTTAGCACTTTGCCCAGTACTGCATTTAACTGCTATTTATGGTCAACTTATGAACCTCCCTGTATTTTTACTTCCCTTTCATTCACACTGATTGATTTCTGGGCCAACCTTATCTCTGCCTTCAGGCTGGACGTGAAAGCACAGCTCGTTGACAGGGGCTACCCACGCTACATAGACCTGGCTTTCGGAGGAGTTCCCGTTGATGCTCATGATGTCTTTCTGCACAAGGGTGAGCATTTGGTAAACTCAACATAGTCCTAAGCTGTCACCATCGATGCCCACTCGCCCAGGACAGAGGAAAACACTCTGTAATAAGAGGAAATGTTCCATGGCTTTCCTCTTTTACTGCTTTGTAGTAGTAAAAGAACCTCTTGTTGCGCTGCAGGAAACATCTACTTCTGCCGTGACCGTTTCTACTGGAGGATGAACTCGCGAAGGCAGGTGGACCGCGTGGGATACCTGAAGTACGACGTGCTCAAGTGTCCAGACTTCTCGCGTCACTCATTCTGAGTGGAACAGCCTGGCTCACTGCTGGCCAGCAACCGACATTGGACTTCTTCCTTTAGACAACATTCGTCCCACAGTGCGTGAGTAGGACCAGAGAAGGGCAGGTCACCTCGGAATGAAGTGATGTCCTGGTCATGGTCTGGGTCTGAGTGAACTCACCTTAAGACATGAAATTCTAATATTGGCCCTCTTTGTAATAATAATCACAGCCAAGCACTCGAAAAGCATGTTCTCTATTTTTTCCCTTATAGTACAATGGTTTCTTGTGTTATGAACGATGTAGTTACAAATTTTCAAAGATACAAACATACACACACACACACACTTTCAGAACCACTTGTCCTATACAGGGTCGCGGGGAACCGGAGCCTACCCGGTAACACAGGGCGTAAGGCTGGAGGGGGAGGGGACACACCCAGGACGGGACGCCAGTCCATCGCAAGGCACCCCAAGCGGGACTCGAACCCCAGACCCACCGGAAAGCAGGACTGTGGTCCAACCCACTGTGCCACCGCACCCCCCTTTTAGATACAAACATATTCCATCTTATTTTATTTTTTAAATGAGATTTTCTTCCCATATTTACTAACTTGATAGGGGTAAAGAGCACCAAGACAGAATAGGAGTGTGGAGCCACCTTAATTCATTTTATTTGCAGTGTTCACAGCTCATAGTTGGTGTTCCTGAGTGTCTGTCATAACAAGATGAGGAACATTCTACACATTCATGGGATGAATGAATTGACAATCAGCATCAAACAGGAGTTTAAAAAGAGAGTCTGTAACTATATATTCATTTAAATTTTTTCCAATATAGGTCAAAGTGAAAATGAAAATATTTAAATATCTTACAAAGTATTTTTATTTATTATAAACAACATTTTTACAAAACCAATGCAGGGAAATCACTGACCTTCCATTGACTGTGACTCAGTAGGCAAAATGAAGTTAAAAACAAAACGAGTTAGAGACTTTCGGTCGTAGTTGTCTTCATACGCTGAGGGAGCCCATTTCAGGAAAATGTGCTTTTCGAGAAGTCTGCTGTGAGTTTATTTATGACACCCTCTTCAAGTTTCACTCATTCTTGCTTTATGTAAACAGTTGTTTCACACATGATTGTACTGATAACCTTGTTTTTGCATCTGCTACAAAGCCAAGGCGTGCTTTATAATCACAGATTTTCAGAAATCAGCCACTTACAGATACTTTTTTGTATGTTTAAGTAAAATAGGGGTCATTGTATAGTGGTACATAGTGATATAGAGCAGAGGGGTCAGAGGTCAGCCCCCATAAGTTCAGCAGGTGCCCCATCTATCATATCAGGGTATTGTTTCTGACTTTAATGGAACTGCACCACGGAGAGAAGTGGTGAAAAAGAGGGAATGTGCTGTGTGACAATATTGAATGGCGAATGAATATCGAATGAAATGGGGAAACATGCCTCTTATGAGCAGCTCTGGCCAAAGCAAAGTTTTAAACGTGTCGGCTTTCATCCCTTTTGTCCTGTATCGAGCTGCATTCGCTTGCCTGAAGCGGACCTCTTCATAGGAGAAATGCGTTTGCTTCAAATGTAATGATCACTTAAATTAATGTTTTATATTGTTAATATTTTTTTGTTTCTATTTTAAAATGATGTGTTTGTGTCATTGGGTAAAACCAATAGAGAGATCATCACTTTGCACTGGAAGACCAATTCAAAGCTTGCGATTATTTAAAAACTCTGATGTACATTCTGTCTCAAGTGCACTAAAGATACAGTCAAAGAGAAGTGTTGTCTCGTGTATTTTATGCACATTCATTTGCTAATTACCACATTTTCCACTATTTATGACTCGGTTGTTAAAGCTGTACATTCTCAGTGCATTTACAGCCTTACCAGACTTGAATATGATCACATACGTAAGTCTAATAATCATTAAGCAGTACAAATGTATGCATGAACTAAATAGCCCCAGTCTTTCAGTCACATGGCACACATAAAGCAGCCACTGCCAGTATTTAATTCATTATAGTCATTATTTTAACTTTCACGACAATGAATTTTCTGTAATCCACCTCCAACATGTCTCAGCATCTCCATCGTGTTATAGACTTGGCAACAAGATGACTAAAAATTTATAACAAACCAGGCTAAATCTGGTCTAAGAAGGGACCAGGTGACAGATGGCAAAGGGTGGACAGTCTTCTTTTGGCCGGTTGCAACAATGACCACGTGACAACATGAGTGGGCAAAGAAAAAGAGGCAAAGAGCACTAGGTGACGCCAAAACTGAACTGGTGTGTTTCATCCTGATGGAAAGTTTTGCAGTTTAACTGGCTCAGGTTGGGAGCCTAACAGGGTTTTCATTCTTGCAACGAGAAGCTCTGCTTGAGTTCATGTTTGTATTGTACTTTTCCATGCTTGACAGGCATGCAAGATCTGAGCGAATCAAATGTGTTGATGACGAAGCCTTTATAAAACTTCAAATAACGTTTAGAAGTTTGAGGGTAAGGCAAATAAAGTGACCTCAGGTAGCCCCCATTGTCACATCAGAGACAGAACAGAATATCACTTTGTACCTTTTATGGTCATGTACTGGGTCCGTATGTTCCGATTGGCCACGCCTCCTCACGTCACTCCCCGAATTGGCCACGCCTCCTCACGTCACTCCCCGAATTGGGCACGCCTCCTCACTTCACTCCCCGAATTGGGCACGCCTCCTCACTTCACTCCCCGAATTGGGCACGCCTCCTCACTTCACTCCCCGAATTGGGCACGCCTCCACTCATCACTTCCTGAATTGGCCACGCCTCCGCTCGTCACTCCCTGAATTGGCCACGCCTCCACTCATCACTCCCTGAATTGGCCACGCCTCCTCACATCACTTCCCGAGTTGGCCACGCCTCCTCACATCACTCCCCGAATTGGCCACACCTCCACACGTCACTCCCCGAATTGGCCACGCCTCCTCACGTCACTCCCTGAATTGGCCACACCTCCACACGTCACTCCCTGAATTGGCCACGCCGCCGCACGTCACTCCCTGAATTGGCCATGCCTCCACATGTCATTCCATGAATTGGCCACACCTGTGTGTCACTTCCTGCTAGGTGCCAACAAACAACAAAAAGTAACAAAACCAGTATAAAAATCCAGCCATGACTTCAAAACTCTGTTCAACTTATATGTAGAGTGCTCTTCTTAGCTGAGTGCTGAACAATGAATGAAACAGAAGTTATAGAAACACTGATAATTACATATTTTTTAAGGTCAACTGCAACATATCTGTGAAAGAACATAAAAGCATAGGACAGTCAAATCATCAAAACAAGTGATGAAAATAAATCACATTTAACTGCATATGGGACAGTCAGGCTCTCAATTCACATTTCCTTCAACACCTGTTGTCACTATTACTACGTTAAGAAAAATCAAATTCATACCAAATAAATATCTAAAATTCACTCAAATCACAGCAAATCCCACAGCACTCTAAGATCAATATTAAATATCAGGAAGTATCAAAATTAAATTAAAATCCAGTTAAAAACCAACAATCAAGTAATTTTTCCAAAAAAATAATTCCCCTTCCTGCGCAGCTCCTAGGTGGAAGTCCATTTCACTAGGTCGAGACAAACTGCACCTAGGAGGGGACCTCCAGGACAAATCAATCACCAACGGACCTGAGTGATGTGGGGACTGATCGACTTTTCTCAGGGGGGCCCGTAAACACTGGACCCCCCGCGTGCAGAACCGGTGATTGGGAGCCTGCCTCCTGTGCCTCTCCTTCATCCTGGTTACCTTTATGCAGTCCTGTTCATTGTCCATGTGAACGGGAGCTTCCAAGTCCTCTTCTGCCGGGGACAGTACCGAAGTGTCGGGTGACAGAGAGCCGTCTGTTAACTCGAGCCCCTAGATGACAGCAAGGTCCTTCTGTCATCTCACGACGGCGTAAAACAGCTCGCACTGGGGACAGCTGAAGGAGAGATGTCTCTCAAATACACATGGTCAGCAGTGAAGGAGCAGAAAGGAGGAGGAGAAGGACGGGATGAGACAGGATGGGACGGGAAGGGAATAGGACTGAAGAGCTTGTGCAGAGCGCACACCGTACTTGATTCGAGAAGAAGGCAGTTTTCGCTGCCGAGATGGCCGAACGGAAGGACCCAAGGAGCTCTTTGTAAACTGCTGACAAGAGTAAGTAGAATAAGAGTAGCTTTATCTCAATCTCCAGCTTAACTGCAGACAGCAGAGATCACACTGAGGGTTCGTTTAAATGGTTTTATTACACATTACATTCTACCCTACAGCACATGTGTAGCCTAAATTACAGCCATGAGAGCTACACTGGTACAAAGTGGTACATTGAGAAGACTACAGGATTTCTCCACATTCCTCTACATTGGAAGCAACATAACACGAGGCACGTGATCATTCGGGAGGAACGCAGTACCTGCAGTACCAGTAAAAGTACCATCACTACCCCAGACATCAGTGATGCACCAAAGAAACAAGCTGAGAACGTTATCAAATGCGTGACACCGATACACCACATCTGTTGACTTTTACTTCCTTTCACCAGTAGTGCCTACATTCTTTCAGTTGTCTAAAGAAAATGTAGCTGCATTTCCAAGAAGGACAAGAAGCAGTAATGAAACAAAATGCCCCACATGCACTGTATGCTCGAGTGCAGCTGAAACTCACTAATAACAATGTCACTTCACAGACTTTTTGAGTGCTGAGGTCTGGACACAGCACAGGCGTTCCCATGTCACGGGGCCCGACTTCCAACTTACTTTCCAGAAGGCTGCAGAGCTTTAACCTTCTACTGACTTTCTAAATGTGTTTTTATAGACAATTCATGTCATTGCTAAATGACAGCACGGTGGCATGGCGAGTAGCGCTGCTGTCTCACAGCGCCTGGGTGATGAAAGAGGACGTGGGTTTGATCCCCGCTCAGTCTGCGTGACATTTGCATGTTAACCCCGTGTCTGCGTGGGTTTCCTCCCACACTCCAAAGAGATGCTGTTCAGGTTCCCCCATAGTGTGTGAGTGACAGAGAAAGTGTGTGTGTGTGTTCCACTGATGTATGGATGAGTGACCCAGTGTAAGTAGTTTATCTAGCAGTGTAAGTCACCACAGTGAATAAGGTGTGTGGGCTGATGACAGTACATTGGAGAAAAGTGTCTGCTAAATAAATGTAAATGTTGTACCGGAGTATTCTAAAGCAGCTTTTTATTTTCACTGTACATTCGCAGAAAGAAAGGGCTGTTAGAGAACAACAGTCGGGAGCAGTTTCCCTGAAAGCACTTTCAGCCTATTGCAGTCATTCGTTTTCACTTCTGCAAAGCAGCTGTGCACGTCAACGACTTCTATCAATACTGATATTTGCCCAGTCTTAAGCCGTACAGATGATGCTACCTGTCATTTTTGTTCACGTTGATACATGTGATTTTTTGTAAACTGTGGCCCAGCTCTCTTCAGCGCTCAAACTACTACCTGTATGGCACGTACTTTTTTCCATTTTGCCCATAATTTAAGAAGTTAAAATTAAACAATTCTGTTGGGCATGCTGAGAGGGCACAATTCGAGTCCAGCTGGGTGTCTGGATTGTGTATACGGACAGCGCCACGCATGTAACTCGGGTGCGAGGATGTGTTAAGGTTGGGGGAAACAGAACCCTTTGTTCCCGCGCCTCGTACTCCTCATGCCTCACTTACACATTAACTCCTCTTTGGTCATATAGTGTTGGTCAACAAATACAAGTATAAATACATTCAAAATAAAAATGCTGTAAGTGCAAAAGAGGTTCCTGTAAGATACCAGAACATATCCAAACAACTCATTAACATCAGAGAAGAACAGATAAAACTATAAATCTGATTCAATTAGTCTGTTGAACTCGATGCGTGACTCTGGTACCTTGTCGTCCACCTTCCCGCGTCGTCCTTACTGCATTCAAAGTGTCCTGTAGCAAAGCGCCCTTTCCACAGGCTACTCCTTGGGCGGAGCGCTCACCAACTTTGGCGAAGGAAGTAGCCGTGAGCATCTTCTGTCATGTCGTGAGGAATTCCTACTAAAGCCTCTTCTAGTGGAACGCATCACCACTGTGGACTGAGCGAGTCGAAGGGAGGCAAAGATGGAGGACAACAGACAGCGCTTAAGCAGAAATGCCAAAGAGATGCGGTGTTCCATGGACGAGTGAGACTGGGAGGAGCGATGCAGAGGAGGAGAGACGCAGGAGTGAGATCAGAAGAAAGGATCCAGGAGTGAGACCAGGAGGAGGGATGGAGGAGTGAGACCAGGAGGAAGGATGGAGGAGTGAGACCAGGAGGAAGGATGGAGGAGTGAGACCAGGAGGAAGGATGGAGAAGAGCACCTTACTGCGTTCGAGAGCCCAGTTCTACGAAACAACAGCTGTTGTCAAGGAAACCACACAACCCGTGGGACTGAAAAAGTGAGAGAGCAGCTTGGACAGGGTGGTATCAAGCAAGAGCATGATGCACAGTAGTGGGCGAAGCGAGCAGACGCCAGCAGCTCCAGACATCAAGAGCTTGCAGGGGGTAACACGGCGCTTCACGCGGGAATCCTGCCAGCGGTCGTCTTCGTGCAGTTACCGTTCTCGCGGTGTTTCCAAGGCACTCTGTCGGCCACATTCCTCACACTGCACCTCAGCTCCTCAAGGGGTTCATGCTGGGTTGAGGCTTCAGTTCAACAGCACAAAAAGCACATTCATCACAGATGGAACATTAATCCTTCCTGTGACAAGAAGGCAGGTTTATAAAAAAAAAGAAATTTTTTTTAAAAACACCTTCCGAGTGCTCTCACCTGCAGGGCCCCTCCCAGAAAGGCACCGACCACATTTGAGTTTGAAACCACGGCACCCGGCCTTGGAGAATGTGAGCCGAACGTACGTTCTGAAAGGGAACGAGCTGCAGAGCCCCAGTTGAGTGCCGCTCGCAGCTCGAAGGGCTTCGGAGTCAGGAATCGGAAAGGAAAACCTACATGCTCTGTGGTAAAGAGGCACAAAAAGTCCGCTCCTTCATCAGCGTTTCCAGCGACAGCTGTGTGGTCACCTCCTGGTGCAGGTCTGTTCACAAGTGCACAGCGTATTGCCAGAGCAGGGGCAACTTTGTAAACATACTCACTCATAGTCACTCACTTTCATCAACCACTTGTCGCGGTCAGGGTCATGGTGGCCCGAAGCCCGTCCTGCAATCGCTGGGTGCTAGGCAAGGAGGAGTACGCCCTGGACGGAACGCCAGGCCATCACAGGGTATGTAAACGCAACAAAATACGCACTGCATTAAAAAAATAAATAAATAAGTAAAATAAATACAATAAATACAGGTGGGCAGAGGAGCAGTTGGCATCAGCGAGCTGCAACCTGGGAGATGATCGAAGCATCGAAGCATCGACAAGCCGCACACACTTCTGTTCAAGTCCAAGACAGCGCTCTTCCTCTTGTGGGTTCCCTCCCGCTGCTGCTGTCCGTCTCTTCTGCCTTCCCATCACTCGTTAACTTAAATAGCGCATGCTGATGACCCTGACCCACGTTCGCTGACTGAGGGACCGAACACGCCGTAAATTATTGCACATGTTTAGCTCAGTTCTACACGTGAGAAGCCTGTCCTGACGTTCTCGTCTAGGTCTACCTTGCCACTCGTGTTCTCAGTTGGCCCAGAGCCACAGCTGCACGACGTCCCAGTGCTTCCAGAGTGAGACAAGCAGCAGCGCCAGCAGCACGCTGGCCGCCACACGCTCGCGGCTCTTCATGAGCGGCGTGATGAAGCTCGCCATAGTGGACACGAACACAAGCAGCACGGCCATGAGGGCCAGAATCACGTTAATGAGTTTGCCCAGCAGGGCGCGAGCTCCTCCATTCTCCACTCCCTCCAGCTGTACCACCTGCTGCTGCTGCTGCTGGAGCTCAAGCTTCGTGATCCGGGTAAGACACGACTCCACTGCCTCCTGTGCAGGAGAAGGACACAGGCAGAATGAGGCGGACGAACTCTTAGACACAGGCTGTGCTCGCAAAACGAGCGTAATTTTTTCCTGACAATGCGCCCACAGCATGAATGCGCAGGACAAGCTTCGTCAAAGCAAAAAAAAAAAAAGAAAAGGATGCACCCATTCTTTCGGCAAACGCGCACAGCTTCCTGCCTTACCTTCTGAAAGCTGAGAAAAAACAGCTGGAAACAAAGCCAAAAAAATCGTAGCACTAACATGGCAATTCTCACAAGGCAATGAGCACTTATCGCCCAGGAACAGTTCTGCGATGACTCGTAAAATATTAAAGAGAACATAAAGAGACGAAAGAAGAACACATAAAAACCACACAAACTCACTTGAAATGCTACTGCCTTTCAGGAAAATTCTCAAGAGAGAATTCAAAACAATCTCTTTTATTGCACCAGGTTTTAAACTGACAGGTAGGGCTTTCCTTTGCCTTCTCAACTTCTTGTAGCCCATCATGTAAGAAACTTTCTACATGACTGTTTTACGCCATGATAAAAAGCACCGAGATTTCTGGGGATTCTTGCATAGCCACACCAGCTATGAGACGACTGAGATGGAGGAGAAGGAGAACACCACATCAATCATGTTCGACGTCCCCAAGGCCAGTATTCTCCAGCAAAATCTTTCTTCTCAGAAGGCGATTTAGGGCACAATTTACAGGAATTAATTATTAGTGCTTGCAAGACCAAATTTTTATAAAACGAACGTTCTTTGTGTGGGCGAAGGCTGCACAACTACCGCAACAGATTGTTTGTCTAATGTCACAAACCAGTAGAGACGAACCACAGAGAAGCCCAGACTCTTCTCTTCTCATCTCACCTGCACATCTCTGGCACGCTCGTAGGACTGATACGCCACCTTCTCCTCCATGCTAGCCAGCTCCTGCTTCAGATTGCTCATCTCGTTCTGGTGCAGCTCCGTCAAGTCGTTCAGCTGTTCTTCCAGACGTTCATACCTGCAAAAACGTACACGGGCTCCGTGCACCGCCCTCTAACTTCGTAAGCATTCACACACATAGAGGAAGGATACACTCACAGCCATGCATTCTCACCTGTAGCGCTCCTCCTGCAGCCATTGTGTCATGTAGGAGTAGTCCCTCTGCAGCTGGGTCTTCATGTCCTCCATGGCGTCTTCCAGATGCTCCTGCCCAGCCTTGATGTCCCGCAGCTCCTCCAGCAGAGTGTCCCAGGAGCTGTCCATCACGTGCGCTCTCGGGCTTCCCATGGCCGGCCCAGCAGGGCTGCCGGCAGCCGAGCCCGACGTGGCGCTCGAACAGTCATCCTCGCTGCCATACTTTGGGCTGGACACCAGTGTGGCGCTGCCACTGAGGGGGCGTGGGGCATCCTCGGCCCGTGAGTCATCCAGCGTGTCCTTCAGCTGCGCGATGTTGTCCGCGCTGCCAAATTTGTTCCGGATGAGGCTGGCAAACTCGCGTGGCTTGGAGACCACAGCTGTGTGGGACAGGGCGGACACACCCCCCTTGACGCCCTCCACCACCCCACCCCCAAAGCCACTGATGCCCGCTCGCACGTTGGCACCCACATCCTTCAGACCCTGCTGCATGTCCCTGAGCACATCCTTGGGCTGCCGAGTTGGGCCGTTCTGGGGAGACACGCCAAGTGAGTTTTCTCTTCACATACACACACGCACACACACGCACTATATACAAAAGTTTTAAAGTAACCTGCTCAATCTCCTTCAGCTTCTTGTGGTAGTGCTCCAGCTTCTTGTGCAGGTGAGCGATGGTCTGTGCTGACTTCTGGTTCTTCTTCTCAAACACCTGCTTGATGCGTGCAGCCTGCTGCTTGTCGGCGTTGTGGGCCAGCTTCAGGTACTCGGCCACATGGCCGTCTCGCGCCTCCTGCTCCACGCGGATCTGCTCCGTCACCTTGAGCACCTTCTGCTGCAGATGCTGCACGGCAGCGCGCGTGCGCTGGGGGTCGCCTGCCTCGGGAGTATCTGTGCCCAGGCTGCCATCCGAGCCACCGTGACTGGCGGGAGCAGGGAGGCCCAAGCTCCACTCGCCTTTGTCCACCTGCAATGGCCATTAGCGCCTGGTGAAGCCTAAAAATATTAATGACTTTTCCTCGCAGAACATGTGTCAGCTGTTTGCTAACTGCAGATGGACATTGGCAGTTACAGTCATACTAAAGCCCCTTTGTGGATGAACTGCAGAATTTCACCATTCCTCTTATTGGGATAGACTTCGCATTAGCATTAACACCAGTTTATCAGCATGCCCACACTTGCATCGATACATATTGTAAACAAGTAGATGAAATATCTCACTAAACGTGAAATTTGTACACTCATTTTACCCTTTTATACAGCAGGGAAATTTTCACTGTCTTCAACGAGGTATTTTCTCACTGGCAGGTTTGTCCTTATGTGTTAGTGGGCAATACATCGATGGCAGGGGCAGAGCTGAACAGATGGACAGCCCACCTCAGCCAAACTGTTTAATGACCACCAGCTATTACTGACAAAGAAGTTTTAAGCAGCTGGTCTAACAACCTGGGGACTGACTGCTGTGGGGGTCTGCGTTGGATTTATGTGTTTTACTTACTCATTTTTTCTGTTCTCCCAGAAAAGGGCCACGACTCTACCTTACATTCTTTTTTCTTCTTTTTTGGTTTTTGTTGAGAAATAAACCATTTTGTCAGACAATCCTGCTGTCTGTGCCTTAAATCTTGCCCACGTGGCCACCTCCGCCCCACCATCGGGCACATTCGTCTTTACTTAACGTAGCAATTTCACGAGCACTTGTGTGTTCTGTAATTTCATTCACCACCAATTCAGGACAACGGCACTAGAGCTGGAAGTGGATTCGAAACCGGACACTTTGCCTGGACGGCTCTCGCCACCAGGCTACCCTCTGCCTGGCTGATGAAA
Organism: Scleropages formosus; assembly: GCF_900964775.1. Lineage (NCBI taxonomy): Eukaryota > Metazoa > Chordata > Actinopteri > Osteoglossiformes > Osteoglossidae > Scleropages > Scleropages formosus. The sequence goes on along the minus strand of NC_041807.1, from coordinate 43,488,183 downwards.
CTTTTCTCTCGGGAGGCCTTAACAACAGTTGCTAAGTGCTCACCCTTTCGCCTGGACGCTCAGACTCTTCAGGGCCCAGGTGCAGTGGCACTTCGCTGGCCAGCAGGGCGGCGTCGGTGGTCGAGGAGGAACGTGGGCGACTGTGGTGGGGCATCAGCCCAGAGGGCCCATCCTGTGCAGTGCGACGAGCTAGGTGGGGACTGCCCCCGCGGGGGGCCTCTGAAGCCGGGTTGCTCTTAGTGCGGCGACCGCTGGCATGCAGGCTGGCGCCTCGGCGGATGGGAGGGCGCGCGCGGATCTGCTGCAGCACGCGGTTGAACGCTGTCGGCCGAGCGGGCAGGTCGTGCAGTGACACAGCATAGGACACTCTGTGCATCTCTGGAGAGCGCTCCTTCTCGTCCGCGGAGTCGTGGTCCGAGTACGTGGCCCCCGCCGCTAGCCCGGCACCCAGCCCTGCCCCTGGCTCCTGGGGGCTCGGAGCTTCCCGCTCCCGTGAACGCCGGCGACTGTGGAACAGGTGCTTCAGCCCATGACCGAACATGGAGCCCTCGGACAGCTGCTGGATTTTCTGAGCGAGACAGGATGGGAGAACGGTGAGTGCACGCTCTACAAAAGCTCGCTGGCATACTGGGAACATTCTGCAACTGAACGTGTACGTAGAAACCGTGGGACGATTCAGAGCAAAACACTGCGTGTGTAAGACACAGAAAAAAGGCAGGTCTTGAGCAGGTCAAATTAGCATGTGAGAAATATAACAGACACAGTAATCATGGTGTAGCATAAGATGTAACTGTGGCAGGCAAGAGCCCATCCAGACCACAGCTCTTCTCCCAGACTGATGACAACATCTGGGGCGATGCCCGTTATGAGAGAACGAGCACCAGAAGCGGCCAAGCCGAGAAAAAACCTGGGAGTCACCCCAGAGAGCTTATGGGGGTGGGACTATTCCCAGAAGGCATCGTGACTGGTGGCAGAAGTGGCGTTGCGAATGTTAGGCATGTCTGTGGCAGCGGCCGAGGCTCCTCTTGCTGAGCTCCGTGAAGAAGTAAGCAGCGGGAATGTAGTTCGGGGACACATCTGGGCCTGGCGGTAAGAAAGGTGTACGCAGTGGCGTCCACACAAGGGCAGAGACCGCATTGCATGAGGAACCACCAAAGTGCAAACAGAAGGGTGTAACATTGTACCTTTAAATCGGGCGGTTTGTTCCTGGGACCTGGAGCGTGTGGATTCTGGATGGAAGAGTTCATCTCGGGGTTGTCGCTGGGCTTCACCTCCACGACGAACACGCTCGGCGTGTCGTCCTTCCCCGCGCTGCACAACGTCGGGCTGCCGCCGTCCTCCGGCGCACCGAAGTCATCCGATTTGCAGCGTTTCATGCTCACCTCTGACCCGTGTAAGACAGCGTGTGCGGCACCAGTAAATGACCTGGCGAAGGGAAGCGGCATCGCAGCAATTCATCACCTTCCCAGAAACGGAAACTGGGCTCATTATTTGCGATTAATAAAATGGAAAATGCAAACCTGGAATGCAATAACAGATGATTAAACTGACATCATTAAACCTTGAACTGGTGGGATATAACTTGTCAGCATCAGCACTGCACACGTGCATTCACTATACTGTATGTATCATGCACTGTACTCGCTAGAGAAACATCTCACGTAAGACCATGTTGTGCTTGTTCTATGTGCCAAATGAACTTACCACACATATTCACTACCGCCTGCACTCAGTATTTTTACCATATTGGTCACACAGGTAGTGCTGTACTGACTATAGTATATGTTCACCATACTGGCCAGGTACTGCACGTACTGTAGTAACTGCACTCCCACAGACAAACAGTTCATACTCAGAACACAGTAAATTCATGGTACTCACTCACTCCTGTGTCAGCAGATCTTAGATGAACGACGCCGGTGAACTGAAGTCTGAACGTCGCCTGAATTTCGGCTGAAACAACAAGACTCACTGCTGTGTGTGTTAATACTAGTACTAGTAACTAGTTGTTGCAACGTTGCATACACTACAGTGCGTTACAGTGTGTATTTGTTAGTGTATATTACTGTCACTCACTGTGTGTTACTATATATATCGTGTTAGTTCGTGGTGCTCTGTCTGTGTTTGTCTGCCTGCCTGTTGTTCGCTGCTCCGGAGCCCAGCGGCTGCCGCGCGACTCACTCCCGCGCCCCGTTTTCCCCGCTACTCGTGTCCGTTAGCCGCGCCGCTAACCCTCTATTTACTTCTCTCCATTTTTAGCATCCTTCGCTCTCAACCCCAGTAGCCGGCGCAAAAAAAAAAAAAAAAAAAGCGGCTGCTGGTTTCGTTCTGCGGGAACCCGTCCAGCTGCCCCACTCGGACCACGAAGTACAACGTTTATTTCCACACCTTTTAATCCCGAGCTCCCGACGTGAGACAGGAGCAGCTCTTCACATCTGACACCGTCTCTTAGCGGACTCAGGTGCCGCTGAGGCGGGGAACCAATCGGTAACGAGCGCGATGCGCGCCACAACCATTCGGAGCCCAGTGCGCCTCCTATGTTCGCCAATCAACAGGAGCGCGTAGTGCCATCGGCGAGAAACACAACTACCGCAGCCTAACATCCGGTCCACGTGAACTCTGACCTTCTACATCCCTACACTTCCGGTCGCTCGATAAGGCGGCGAAGCGCCGGGTTGCTGCGCCGTTGAGTCATGGCAGCCACTCGCTACAGAAGGTTTCTGAAACTGTGCGAAGAATGGCCTAAGGACGAGTCGAAAAAGGGACGCGATCTGGGTACTTTCCTGCGGCAGAGGGTGGCGCTCGCCTTCCGAGAAGGAGAAAATACCCAGGTGGGTTTGAAGGAACCTGCAGTGCCTGCAGTCAGTGCTGCCGCCGTCGCATCGGGTGTCTGACGACGTCAGTGACGTCTTTCCCGCAGGACACGTTCCCGTAAGTTGTGTCTCAGTTGGAGAAGGACCTCGGGCGGAACGGTGGTACAGTAGCGCTGCTGTCTCGCTAGGTGGTGCGAGAAGACGTGGGTTCGATCCCCGCTCGGTCGGTCTATGCGGCGTTTGCAGGACGCCTCCCTAGGGAGGTGTTCCGGGCATGTCCCACTGGGAGGAGGCCTCGAGGCAGACCCAGGACACGTTGGAGAGACTACGTCTCCCAGCTGGCCTGGGAACGCCTTGGGGTTCCCCCAGAGGAGCTGGAGGAGGTGTGCGGGGAGAGGGAAGTCTGGGGTGCTCTGCTTGGACTACTGCGACCCGGTCCCGGATTATAAGCGGAGGAAGATGGATTGATGTTAGATGGTCACTTCCTAATGCTAGTGATAATTCTTGCAGCCACATTTTCTAACAACTGTAGCCTGGAGGCTGGATACAGTCTGGTATGGACAACCTGATATTAAAGCATTAGTCCAGCCTGCTTGAAACAAAAGAATGAATCGATTTCTCAGCATCCCGCCTGCATAGGAATAGCAGGAATTTAGCGATGTTACTTAGTCAAAGCATTTACATGAGATACAAATGACAGCTCTCCGTCCAACAGGACACCTAAATCCTTGACACAATCTATACGCTTGAAACTAATACTATTTGTGGTAAAGATTGGAGTGATTGTGTCAAGGGTTTTGGCATCACCACCCACCACAAGTACTTCTGTTTTAGTGGCATGTAGAGAGAAATTTTTACTCCTCCATAGTTTCATATTGGTTAAACAATTAGCTAAAGACACCACATGTGATGGATCATCAGGCTTAAACAATATAGCTGTGTGTCATCGGCATACGAATGAAAACTCGCATTGTGACTGCGAATGTCACCCAGTGGTAACATATAGAGTGAGAACAGTAATGGACCCAACACAGAGCCCTGTGGCACACCATACTGAGTCAGAGTTGAGATGGAGGGAGTGCAGTCATCAGATTTCAGTACAAATTGTTCACGGTTACCGAAATACGAGTCAGACCACTTCAGGACAGTACCCCTTAGTCCAACTGGGTTTTCAAGTCTATTCAATAAGATACTATGGTCTACACATCAAATGCAGCAGTCCAGATCCGATTTCTTTAGTAGGGGTCTAATAACGGCGATTTTGAAAGCTTTTTGAACACAGCCACTAAGTAACGAAGTATTAACGATTGTTTCTGCAAGTACAGAAACTGCGGCTTTCAGTAATTTAGTGGGGATTGGGTCTAAAGGACAGGTAGTACCTTTCATAGAGTGAATTAGTACGGTAATTTCCTCTACAGTTACTACGTCGAAGATACTGAGATGGTGCGAACAACTAATTATCATCATCGGGACCGCTATGGGTCTATAATTACTTGGGTTATTACAGTCCAGATCCAGTTTCTTCAGTAGGGGTCTAATAATGGCTATTTTAAAAGCTTTAGGGACACAGCCATTAAATAAGGACATGTTTACAATATTAACAATGGGTTCCCCATGCACGGAAACTGCAGCTTTCAGTAATTTAATGGGGATTGGGTCTAAAGGACAGGTAGGAATAATATTTACATGAACATCTACACCCTAGGTTATGACGAGATCAAGCGTATAGTTACAGGAATGAGTAGGACCGTTAACAACTTAAGTAAAACTGACAGAATTTAAGACATAAAACTGTTAGCAAGAGTATCCAATGATATGTCTATATGAATATTGAAATCACCAATCAAGATAATTTTGTCAGGAGTAATGACTAAATTGGTTATAAAGTTACTAAATTCCTCAGAGTAGTATGGCCCAGGTGGATGAATTGAGATGGAACATAATTATGTTGGATTTCAACTTAAATTGTAGTGGTAGACATTCAAACAAGGTAAGGTTACCAGAATTTCTGGGGGTTATTTGTCATCTGTTATACACAGCAGGACATTCTTTTCAATGGCTCTTAAGTCTTCACCTTGCTTCTCTTTTCTCTTGCCTTGAAGATCTCAGATCCAGAGAAGTGTGACCAGATGTATGAGAGCCTGGTTAGGATCAACAGCAACTACTACAAAGAGAAGGTGAGTCACCATGAGCATCATTAATGTTTCACTTCAGCGTTTCCCTTCATCTGCTTACAGATGTCCACAATGTGGTCAGTACTCTGTCTCATCAACTTACCAGCACAGCTGGGACTGGATGTCTGTTTATAAATCGGTTTGATTGTAACTCCAAAGTCCTTTTTATGATTAAGTAAATATAAATGTTTGCCATCTCCAGACACCAGCAATGCTGATTGTTGAACGAATCAGCCAACATGTGAAATATTCCCAATCTCTTTCTTGATCACCCACGCTCGGGCACATCCCACACAAGCTGTACTCACTATTGAAGTGAGTTGAATTAAGGGAGCCCCACACTACTATTGTGTTTGGGTGCTCTTTACTGCCATGTGTCAGCTTGCGGGTACATGCGGGTACGTGCAGGTTGCCTTGACACTGCTATACACAGAAATTTTTAGAAAACGCAATAAAAATAATCTTTGGAATAAGTGTTGGTAAACCACTCATAAAATTAAGATCCAGTGCGTTTTGAAACTGAGTTTGATTTACATTAAGGAAAAAACACACAACTATCTCCATCGTACATCCTGCAGTTCCCTCGGGCCAAAGATACAAGTTTCACCGGGGTGACGGTGGAGGAGTGCCGAGTGCTTCTTTCCAGTGGTAAGGATCAGGGGGCCCCCACCCTCTGCGCAACTAGCAAGGGCCTGAGTCAATGCAGCTTGTGTCCAGTGACACAATGTCACCCTTTTCATGGCAGGGAACATGCAGCAGATGGACGAGGAGAAGAGAAGCCTGTGGAAGACAGTGATGCAGCGCTTCTCCTCCAAAGTACCAGAGGAGGGTGCTGAAAAGCAGCCTGAGAAGTAGCAGTGCTCACTGACCAAAGGCTCTGCTCTGTAAATAGTTCCACTTTAGTGATCACATTAACCAGTTTTTTTTTTTTTCTTTCTCCCCCCCCAGTGGTGGCACTTGTGTTTGACATTGAAAGTTAATGGGGCAACTGCCATATTGTTGTATTTTACAGTAAAATGTATGCCATTTTATGCTTCATCTCTGTGGCCATTTCCACATTTTCTTTACACAAAAGTTTGAATATTGTTGCACTTAGTTTGATTCTAGTATTTAATGAACACAATATAAAAATACAGGCTTCCCTCATATAAAAAAAGTAATTTGAAGTGTAAAATAAACCTCATTACCATCACTATAAATGCCTTTGAATATGGGGGTCTTGAGCCTGGATTTAAAGTCACATATTAGTATGTTCCTCTTTCTATTTCCTTTAGGTCACCATTTACCTAGTTTTCCTATTTCCTTTGTCATTGTTTTAATGCTGTTTATTGTAAAGCACTTTTATTCTGTATCAAATTACTTAAAACATTTTTGTAATGTAATTACAAGTTTTGAAACTCCTCCCTGCTGCACCACTCCTATGCTATCAGTTGAGGGGAAAAAAAAGTAAATGTAATTGTACATAATGCATAGTGATACTGCCCTTTCAGAGGATTCTATGCATTTATTAGATCAAGTTTTAAAGTGAGCAGTAAGGCTTTCCTTTGCCTTTGGGTCTTTTATCGCTTTAAACTTTACTCTAGCGTTCATTATTATGATAGATGATGGTTTTATACTAAGTCACAGGATTTCTGAGACATTCATGTAACACACCTGAGTTGCACAGGGGAAGCCATGCCCCATGAAGGACAGAGGCTGAAGTCCTCATGTGGTGCTTTGTCTTTCCAAGGCTTGTGTTTCACATTGAAATTGTGTTTGTAAGGCTTTTCTCTCAGATGTGAGGCCAGAGCTCATTATATAAAATTTTAGGTGCACAGGGTATTTGCTCAGAAGTATCACAGTGTCCATGCTCATTATACAGGAGAAGCCTGTTTGCTTGGGGTTCAACACCCAGGACCTTGAGCACTCTTAATGCCGTTCTTCCAGGAAATGGTCATAGCTCACCTGTAGGGAAACCGGAAACCTTGTCATGTCCTTCTGGTCAGCAGAGATGCACGTACAGAGTCTTTCACGCTTCAGCTACAGGAGGTAGTAGTGACTCGCCAATGAGGAGACACACAGAGCAACGGCATATAGAAAACTTTACTGACGTTGGAAAACTGTAGTGACAGGGTACAAAATGTTTCCATGGCACCTGTGTGGAGATCCTTAGTCCCGCTTGGGCTCAGGGTTGTCCCTCCAGATGCAGTAGTTGAGCGTTGTGGCCAGTCCGAGCCACAGGAGGTAAGGCACCATGAGCATAGTGGCCGGGCGGCTGATGGGGTACCAGGAGAGCATGGTGGCGCCCACTGTTCCGGTCAGGAGCATGACCTCAATGAGTGCCTGGGCAGGACACAGGGGGCCGCATTCTGTCAACACGCTGTCATGCTGCAGAGGGTGAAGGACTGAGCAGCGAGTGGTGAAGAAAGGGAGGAGCTTAAACAGGTCGAGAGTCACTTACCAGCTTGATCCTGTGTGCTCCGAAGAAGATGGGGGTCCAAGCCCAGTTCAGTGCCAGCTGTAGCCCGTAGAGGCCCAGGGGCACCACAGCGTCTTGGTTAAATCCTCCCAGCTCCTTCCACACCAGGTAGGAGCCATAGCTGTGATACACACACACACACACACACACACACACACACACACAATGTAACACTGGAGCAGAGTTAACGGTCTGAAAAAGTGGTGAAACTGCATCTTGCACAAGACAAGTGTTAAGTCACACCCATCTTGTGATTGTAGATTAGTGTCCATTTTCATGTAGCTCCAAGTTAATAAAAATATTGAAAGTATTTTTACATATTGTAAACATGTAGGTACAAAGTCCAACCAGCAAATGAAGAGGGATGTCCGTAGTAACCCATTACTATGGAATTAAAAAAAATTCAAACCGCATTCAAAAGGTGTGTGTGTGTGTGTTGCATGTCATGTGCCTTAGTATGAAGGTGACGTGCACCGAGTAATATGTTAATGATCAGTCTATGTTGGAGTCTTTTGGACTACCAGCTCAGAACTCCATTTAGTAGCTGATGCTAAATTAACTATTACTAATACTGACTGTTAGTCATTTTCTACAAAGAGACTTACAGAGTGAGGTTTGTACATTCAGCTACTGACACTGATTTACCCATATATAAAGCAGGATAATTTTTAGGATATCAGGTCATGGTAAGTGCTGCTGTAACCCCAGCTGCCCCTGAAGAAAGAAAGGAGGGAGTGAAAATGGGGGGGGGGGGATAAAACAGCCCCACTCACTGACCCCATGCCAGTGTAGAGGCCCGTCCACACCACGGGAAAGGCTGCGTTCGGGGGCCGCCACGATGGCTTGGTTAGGGTCTGGTACCAGGTCTTTACCTCCCTGCGGGTGATGAGGGCCCCGGCAAACCCACCCAGGTGAGGGAGGGCAGTGAAGCCAAGCACGTGTGTCCACATCACTGGAGACAGAGAGATGTTAGCATCCCTTCAGGTCCTTGCAAACAAAACACGTCGCTGCACACGTATTAAATCAACATCCCGATGCATTTTAAACTTGGTGCCGAGGCTGACAAAAGGCTAATGCATGTTTTAAAGACTAACTGGAATTGCAGTCTTCAGTGTCAACAAACTCAAACACATGGATGTGTGTGACACGCCGGGGGAGTGGGGAGGGAAGGATTCGCCACACCTGGACCAAAAAACAAACCGTATTTCTAGTCCTGTGCTTGACAGTGAAGAGAGGAGACGGAGAAGGTGGCCCAGAGCACGAGACGACGACGATAATCTCGCCCAGCTCCGACCAAACCCGAAGACCCCCCCCCCCGTCGTACCAGTTCCCACCTTTCCACCCTGTGATCCAGTGCACTGTTGGTCTGTCTCCCGGGACCAATAAAAGAACACATGATCACGCACCTGGTCTCTGGCATCTCGTGTTACAAGGTGCCTGAACAAATTTCCTCTGAAATGTGGATGCTAAAGTGCTCAGGCACTAATGGCCTGTTCATCATTAATAATTCCTGTCCATATTCATCAGACATGCAGCGTGCTCTGGGAGGAGTGTGTGTGCAGGCGCCACGACGAGGGCGGACGCGGCGAACGGTGCACGCAGACGCTACCAAACGCAGAGCCTCCTCCACTGCTGACATCCAACTCCACCCCAGAGCCACGGTGGGACAAAGTGTCCGGTACGAGCCTATCAGCCGCGCACAGACTGGGAGGGAAGGAGCTACGGGTGACTCAGCGAGGCCGGGCCGCACACGAGCGGGAAGGGCTCTTATCAGGGTACGAGCCTCGAGCGCGGCGGTGGCACCAGCGGGCCGAGTCCCAACGTCCCACCGTGAGCTCAAGTGGAAGAGGAACCCGTTTACCGTGTTTCGGAAGAAGGCGAGCGAGAGGCTGCGAGGAGGGAAGAGTCAGTCAAGAGAGCAGGGTCAGGGAAGGCTGCACGTGGAAAGACACACCTCAGAGAGTGTGTAGTCAGTGTGTGTGATCTGAGCATGCGAGGAAACCGCTGTATTGATGAGCAACATACAGTGACTGAGTGAGTGGGAGCAGAAGAGTAAAGAGTAACATGATTTGGTGTCCACCACGCATGTCCAGCGTTCACGTTAACATTGCAAGAAGAAAGCATCACTACTAGTAGTAGTTTCTTCCTCATTACTGTACAGCTGCTGAGCAAATGTGACTTTTTGTTTACGTTTACATTTATCAGACGCTTTTCCCAGTGAACTCTATCTCTATGAGAGGTGTTATGAGCCCGCACACCTTATTCACAAAACGTGACCTTACGCTGCTAGATACACTACAGTACTGACTACTACTTACACTGGCCTGGTGGGTCACTCATGATCCAGCCATGATGATGATATACACATCGGACGTGGTGGAACACCCTCCTCACGCACACCGCACACCACACACCCCGTCTTCTGGGAGTTAACCCACGCAGACGGACACAGCAGGCCAGCAGGGAGAACACCAACATGCAAACTCCACACAGACTGAGCGGGGATCGAACCCACGTCCTGTCGCACCACCCACCCGGGCGCTGTGAGACAGCAGCGCTACTCGCCGTGACGCGCACTTTCCTCCCTGCTCGCTCACTCGAGTCATGATCATGTCCTTCCTTTCATAACCGTCCCCGGAGAGACTCATTCCGCAAACCGGACGAATGAGAAGCAACGAGGTAAAAACGTGTTAAAGTGTGCGCTTTAAAAAGTGGAAACTTATCTCCACGTTTCGCCTTCTTACCTTCTGAGAGTGGAGCTGCAGAGCCTCGCGCGCCTCCAGTCTCTACTACGAAGTCACGAGCGCCGTAGCTGCGAGTGACCCTCAAGTTCACGCCTGCTTCCGGTCCGCGCCAAAGCGCGTTTAAAGGGACAGCAGCACATGGTTACGTCACTTCATAGCAGAGTAATTACGAAACACTGCAGACACTGTAAGACAGCTTTAAAACAGAGGGCAACAGGTAGGTCGAGCTGCCACCTTACACTGCGTAGATCCAGGTTCAGATCTCACCTCCTCCTGTAGTGCCATAGATCCAGCTATTCTAGCTTTGGCTAGAAAAACGTCATGTATAGAAATATGTCAACCTTAATTTTAACATTAAATCAATTCATTTGAGTGGCATAATGAGTAGCACTACTGTCTCACAGCACCTGGGTGGTGCGAGAAAACGTGGGCTCGATCCCCGCTCAGCGTGTGGAGTTTGCATAGGTTTCCTCCCACAGTCCAAAGATATGCTGTTCAGGTTCCCCCATTGTGTGTGAGTGACAGAGAGTGTTCCACATGGATGAGTGAGCCTTTGTAAGTAGTGTATCTAGCAGTGTAAGTCACCTTGGTGAATAAGGTGTGTGGGCTGATAACACTAGAGTTCACTGGAAGTCACTTTAGAGAAAAGGGTCTGCTAAAGGACACTAATTTCATCCAGTTCAAATTATCCCAGATGTCTCTCTATGGATACAAACTGAGCAACGGACACCCAGCATCATTTAACAGGATCCGATTTTATTTGGATACAAAAACCTTTTGAAAACAAGTGGGACATTTGTGCCTGAGCACAAAATTTGTTTCCTTAGAACCACACAATAGATACATTTCTTCAAGATGAACACAAGGTCATTTAAAAGTAAAGATGGAGGACACAGGGAAGAAATTGCTCATTTATCACTTATAAATCACTGCATTTTACACAACTTCTGTTCATTTTAGTAAAAAGGCATTTTGCCCTGGATGTTTCCAAAATGAGCCTCAATGGACACAAGCTGGCTGAACAAAGGTTCAGGCCCTGGCTGGCAGCTTCCAGGGCAGCTCAAACCAAGTCTTAGTTACATCTATGCACAACTGCACTGAGCCTCCATGGAGATGAGCCAGGAGAATAAACAGAATAAAAGAGCTGGAGCAGTTCTAGCAGCTCAAAAAAAAAAAAAAAATGCTGTGTAGGACAATGAGAGAAACTGCCAAATGAAACAGGCAGAATTCACCAGACACAAAACTGTTCAATAAACATTCAGAACCAAATGACTGAGGCCTTAAATTCTGCTTGTTTTCATGCTGCAGGGATTCCACACCATTATAATAACAGTAAATAAAAACATGATAGTCAAGAACTGCAAACAGGGCAGCACCACATACCACCACCCCCCCCCCCCTTCCAGACTAATATAATCAGGAAAGAGCAGGTAGGATATTATTGTAATGTCCTGTTTACAGGAAAAGTACATATAAATATCTCATTGGAATTCTTACAATCATGGAGTTTAGATCAAAACAATAATACACAAGGAAAGATGTTCAACTCCTCGTGCCAAAATCAATAAATAAAACACTATCCCCACAAGTCCTTAGAGTTTTCAGAAGTTCCAGTGGATTTTTTCATGTCTCAGAGAGAGAACGAGTAAGATCCCATCAGGGGACGTTCGCACTGAACCAAGAAGCCCCTGAATTAGTGGTGGTTCTGAAGGACAGTTCTACAGGTCTTCAAAAAAAAAAAAAAAAAAAAAAGCTCTTATTTTAGTTCATTTAATTTCTGTTGAATAAATCCAAATATTGCACAACTTCTTTTCCAATAACCATAGTGAGGTCAAAGAGACTGAATGCTAATGTGAAAAAGGGAAATGACTAACAAAAAATACAGTCCATCCAATTTTAAAGCAGGGAAAGATAACAGCCCTCTGCAGCTACTTAGTGATCGTTGCATTTTCAAATTATTGAAGAAAAATAGTTTATTTAAAAAAAAACCCATCAAATGATAAATCTGACTTTTCTCCACAAAAAGAACAAGATCCTAAATGCCCTCACATATTAAAGCATTTTACTACAGTACAACAACAGAGCAACTATGTGAGGTAGTGGTGGAGACTAGACGTTTCACAACAAACAGGAATAAAACTCTTTATAAAAGTATACCAGAGTAAAACACCAATTTGTTACACCACCCCATCCCTAGGTCCAAAGTCACTGGGTGCAGCCCTAATGCACCGGACTGGGAGGGAAGTGGACCGACCGATCTGCATGGTTCTGGCCACTGCAGACAGGCCAGACAGTGGTCCAAGCAGTCCACTTCATTGTCCAAAGTGCCAAAGTGTCCAGAGTTCTTCCTGAGAGTGAGACACACCCTGCTGGGCCTTGAGCAGACAGGGGACCATTGTTGGCACTGGGAGGAGCTGGTGTGGGTGGGGTAGGTCCCCCATAGGGGCAGAGATTAAGATGAAGGCTCCACCCATGTGGGGGACACACAGGAGCTGTGGTACTGATGGGATAGGGGAGGTGCTGGGGCTACCTCACATCTGTGAAGGCTGGGGAGAAGCTGTGTCAAGATGCTGTCTGGAGCCTGAAGGACACTGACAAGGTCAAGTAGAGGTGAGCAGGTGACACGTCACCAGCACAACATGTGGAGAACATCTGGCTCTTCACTCGCTCAGCCGCCTCAAACACCTCCCCACCTCCGCCTCCTCACCTCCTGGAACGCTGCCTGACTCCTAATCCCTTAGGAGCCAAAGAACCTGCGGTAGACAAACTGACCGAGGAGCAGCACGGCCAGCAGGGCCAGCATGTAGTTGACATAGACGTTGTCCAGGTCCAGAGCAGCCAGCTGGGGAAGAATCAGAGAGGATGCAAATAGAGTCAGTATGTGTCACTGAAGAGCAGTGTGTATAAATGTAGGTGGGGAGCATTTACACCAGTGCACCGATTCTTTTACCCAGCCGCCCTGCTGTGCAATCCACTGTGCAATGCGGTTGCGCAGCAGGAAGTCACAGATGAAGCGCACGATGCTGGACAGGAAGCCGGTGATGCCCTGCTGGAAGACGTGCAGCGCCATGCGGTATCCAAAGCTGAGCAGCGCTATAACACGCCCCCAGTTGATCCCCGAGTCAAACAGGCTGGGAGGAGACAAAGACAGGCTCAGATAGCACCCACTGCAGGAGGATACCAGTAGTGGCTGTAATGTCCACAGACTTCTCGTCCAATATCCGGCACCATGAGTACGAACTACACAGCGGTCACAGGGGCACAAGCTGGTGAAGAGTCTACATGACTGCACTGTTTGAGGGGTGGAAGGAACCAGCAGCTAAACGAGAGGGATGCGAGCTGATCCTTCCCACTCACAGATACGGGCTCCCTGACACAGGCCTGATTTGTTATGAAGATCCGCTTTTAAAGTGAATTCCTGTACAATAAACTCTGACGTTCATTTAAATGAGAAAAACGCGAGGTCAGAAAGATTCGAATTCTTTTCCATAGAACATGCAAAACTCCCACCTTAAGTCAAAAAGAGAACAAATTGAAATCCAAGTCCAGAATGTCAGAACTGCTCTAGCCTTTAAATCCAGAATTAAGACCCATGTTCCAAATCATTTTACTGAATCTGGTGAACCAATAAATGTAAATGCACAAAACACATTATGTGCTGTTTTGTTATCTTGATTCCCCACTCAAGACTTGTGTTGCCATTTTCTCTTTGCAGACTTTACACCAGCTCAACTTATGAACCAGAAATTTTATATTAACATGACATGCTTGTAAATCCAGTCACTTTTAACAATAAACTAATGATTAACAATGCAGATACCCTGCTTGTTCACTGTTTAAAATCTCAGCCTTAGGCAGAAAATTATCTGTAGCATTTTTATTAACTTGGAGCTACAAATGAATACAAATTAAAACTAAAAGTGAGAATAAAAACAAGTCATCTCTACAAACTTCTCTTCAGAGGCAATTCTTCACACTTGATAACATTGCCCATCTTGTTATTGGGGTGGCACGGTGGCACAGTGGCACAGTGAGTAGCGCTGCCATCTCACAGCGCCTAGGTGGTGCAAGAGGACGTGGGTCTATGCGGAGTTTGCATGTTCTCCCCGTGTCTGTATGGGTTTGCTCCGCGTGCTCTGGTTTCCTCTCACAGTCCAAAGACATGCTGTTCAGCTTCACCCACAGTGTGTGAATGATAGAGTGTGTGTGTTCCACTGATGTATGGATGAGTGACCCACTGCAAGTAGTGTATCTAGCAGTGTAAGTCACCTTGGTGAATAAGGTGTGTGGGCTGACAACACTACACAGAGCTCATTGGAAGTCTCTTTGGAGAAAAGCATCTGCTAAATAAATAAATGTAAATGTATTGATGACCGAAACTCAGGAACACTAGAAACAACCTGTAAACACTGTGGAAGTGATCTGAACTGAGAGACCCACATTTCAACTATTTGGAGAGTAAACACAGGTCATACAAGCACACCTACAGGCAAATTTTAGAAAAGACAAGTGAAGAAAATGCTATTAAAAATAAATCAAGTGGAAAATAATTATCTTTAAAAAATATGTAACTTTACCATTCACAAGTGTAGATGAGCATATAGTCATGGCAAAATAATGTCAGGGATTTTCTGGCATTACAAATTAAAACTGCACCCCAGTTGCTATGGGACGATTACACAACAAAGTTTCTACCTATTATTATGAAGCTGAAGAAAATGCTCTTACTAATTTATTATGTTTGTAATTCATGAACTTCAAATTAATGCCAGGCATAGCCAATTTAAAACAGAGCCATCAGGGAGTATGGCACTTCTCAAGCAGCACCTACCTGATGAGTAACACTTGGTGACTGAGTAAGTTGGAGACACTAGTCTGAACTGTAATTTGTGTTAATTTTGTAAGGTTGGTGGTGATGTTCCATCCGAATGCGTCAATTCCACCCCTCACACAGCAGCAGGCCACATGACATGTCTGAGACGACACACCGGAGTACTTCTGCTGGACATGTGTCTACGCTGAGCACCTCCCATGTGATGTAACAAAACATGTTTCACAGTGAGTGGGGCTACATTCAGCCCTGCTCCTCCACATGTGTCTGACCTGAGCATTTACCTGCACCTTCATCCCACTAGAGCAGCGGAGGCAGGAGAGAGAAGACAGAAAGAGGTCAAAGTGAGCAGAGAACGCACAGTTGAGGAGACACACCCATCGTATGGAGGAGCCTTGGGTAACGCAAGGCCAACACAGCCCAGATGAAGGCCAGGAAGTTCCGGAGACGTGAGCCCAGGTCCAGCACTAACCTGTTGGCGATCTTGCAGAAGTACTCGTAGGCATTGTCTGGTGTGAGCGCCAGCTGTGACAGCATGCGTGTGAAGTTCAGGTCATAGCGCCGGTTGATGTCGTCACCAATGATGGCCAGCTGCTGTCCCACACGGCACATAGGGCTACAGGGAGAATCAGTGGGCTGAGAGAGCAGCCTGAGGGAACCGTGCTCAGCCGACAACTGTATGCAGGAGGACCGCTCGCCTTCCGCTCACAGTCAGCACACGTACACACAGGCATGAGCAAACATGTCAGAAATACGGAGCCTCCAGTGAAAATGTCCGCAATTTTGCCCAGAAGAGAAGTACCGGAGAGCAAGGCAATGCAGTTCTTGCACTGTATTTATATTATTCTACATTAGTGGCATTTTAACATGAATAATATGCAAAATTAGCAAAAATATGATGAAATCCTATTGCACAATGTAGCAATGCACAATAATTTTTTATAGATCCATGTGTTTCTTATGATACAACATAAGGGGATCTGGAACTTATGGTACCTGTACTGGAGAGCTCTAAGTACGTGCATGCATGCGGCAGGCGTTTCTCTGCTCACTTTCTCTCGTTGGGCTGCAGTGCCATAATCTCAGGGTCAGGCGGCGGCTGCTGCTCGCCCTGCTCCATTTCCTGGTGGTATCGGTACCGCACGTAGCTGTAGAAAACCTCCGCTGTGTCCTCCAGCACGTCCTCTTCTGGTTGGGGGAGCAGACATGTTACAGGTGTATTACATGTTTTCACAGCTCTAAAGTCAGAGAGTGAGCACATGGCAGGACCCACCAAAGCCCACATGGGGATGCCACTGGGTGGTTTGTGAACAATGCAGAAAGGGGAGGATGGGGGAAACATAAAAGATAACCGCAATAAAGAGCAGGCTTGAGGAGCCCTGTGTAAGGACTGGCTAAAGGGCCGATGTATTACCCGAGAGTCCGAGCAGCAAGGAACAACCTTCATAGAGAATTAAACTGAGCAAAACACCATGCCTGGAGCAGGAGTCATTAAGAACATCTGCACAGGATTGTGTCACAGTGACAACTCATTTATCAAGTGTACCTCCAAGAGGACTTAAGAAGACATCCCTGCTGTGTGCAGTGTGTGCGTTTACATTTACATGTATTCAATTAGCAAATGCTTTTCTCAAAAGCGACATACATCTCATAGAAAATACAATATGTCTATTACATTAGGAGAAAAAGACATAGCTGCAGATGTGTGACTCTTAAGTACAGTTAGTTTCCCTCGCCATATGCACTGATGTTAATCACACAAGTAGCTGCATAAAACTTTACCAGAATATTGCCTATTCCTAATCACCTTCCTAGTAGTTTTTTTTTTTTTTTTTGAGATACATATGAACATTTACCTTACACCTGTGGACTCTGAACTGCTCTGCACATGCCCAGTTGGAAAAACCAAAAACAGCACATATCACACACTCCATTTTCACTCTAAACCAATGGGAATTTAAATTTGGAACCTCCAGTCTGGAATGTGTGCAGTGACTCCGTGATAAAGTGACTCGACACACACGCCACGTGCAACAGCAGTGTCCCCTACAATGCAGACACACACTGGGGTGTTAACAATATGTCGGCACGGGTGTGTGTATTCATGTACCACCCATGCTATCGTTTATCAAGCTCACCTGTGGTGTCATAACTGCCAAATTATGCCAAAGTCCAGCGAACTCAAAGTCCTCACCACACGTGTAAAAGCCACAGTGTAAATGCCAGTGCAGGAGGCCTAAATGAGGGTTAGTCACACTGCCGTTGAGGCCAAGTTCCACAAGGAGCAGGAATGCTACCCTAAGTAAGAGGTATATGTGGCCATTTCAATTCACTCATTTCACACAACACTGACTCACATTTTTCCTTTTTTATATGTAAATAAAGCTTGAGTGGTCAGAGGAAGCCTGATTTCACCTTTCCAAAGCAAGGAAAGACCCTGAAAGTGCACAATGTGATGGAGTCCTGTGCTGATAAAGAGGAACAGCAGCAGGAAGGGCTGGATATCAGCACGGACCCTGTGTTATTTTTCTTATTCACTTCGCACACATTCCTCCAAGGAGACATACAATGGCAACTTTGCACACTAAGCTGCTTGCACCGATCTATCAGAAACCCAGGTCCTTTGACTGTAACGTGGCAACTTCAACCACTACGCCACCAGCAGCTCCACTTACACTACCACATTATCATCATCAACGTCATTAGTATGTAATCTGCCCTAAGGTTTTATTCTGTTAGAACACGAGATGCAGTGTCATTCCTGAGGGCTCACGGTGCATGGAAAAAGCTGCTCCAGTACCTTAACTAGTACTGTTCTCAGGTTGAGCACAGTGCACATGTTAACTGCTCAGACCTCACATCTCAGTGAGCAGCTTCAGTGTGAGGCCACCAAGTGTGACCCAAGACATACTTTCTGGACACCAAAGAGCACATCTGATCATTAATATCTGCAGGAAAATCAGATTGTCTATCTTCATCTCAAATGAGGAAAGAGAACAAGGTAGCTGTCACAGTATGACTTGATGACCTGCAATGACCGTGTTCCTTTCCAAGAGCCTGTCACACAACGTCAAAAAGGACACTGCAGGTTACTCAAGTAGAAAACAGGCTGTATACACATTTAATGTTGCCAACAAACTATCTGCACACTATCAATTTCTGAAACACTAGAAATGTTGGAACAAGATTTCCTTGTTGTTCAGACCCCTGTGGTGGCAGATGACGGAGCTCCGTTTGCACTCTGTATGTGGGCGCATATTTCAGAGCACCACAAACAGAGGGAGTGCGTGAGCGCCTGTGGACTAGCGCAAGCTGGAGACAGCTGCCAAGAAGACTGCCATATATGGCACGTGAGCTGCAGCCCGTTGCTCCTGCATGACAGAGGTGTGCTCAGCTTTGCACTGCTAAACACAGCTAGGAACCCACAGCAAGCGGAGCGGCCACTAAAACCTCGCACAGCAGTCAAAGAACGTCCCACTGACACAGGGCTTCAAACCGACCCGCCTCACAGAACCGCCGCCTTGCGCACACCTTTCTTGGCACTACTTCCAACACACTGCCCTTCACACCACCTGCTTTTCCAGAAAAGTGTTCTCTTTAATGCACAGGTCCACTTAAACTGTCATATAAGAATTACAATTGCATCAGAGCTTGATTTTGCATAAACCACCAAATCACTCAATGTGGCACAACCAAAAACACACGAGTACGATTTATTTCATGTTTCAACCCTAAATTCCACAAAAAAACCCAAACATAGATTACATCTTTCTGAAAAGTTTTGGAGAATGACCACCAATTACTGGAGTAACACTGGTCAGCTCACATAAATCTGATTGAAAGGTTTCATTATAGCTTATTTGAAAAGAGCAGTTCCCAAATGCGCAGCTCTTTTCCTTGACCAGACAGGATATTAATTTAGTGACATGGTTAGAAACACACCAGAGAGAGGTCTTACCAGTGTTTGGGTGCTCATGATCCTTGCTGGACCCCCTCTCACTGGGCTTTAAGGGGTCATCTCCACCCCCTGTTGCCATGGCTCCACCCAGTCAGGTCTCCCCTACCAAAAAAAAAAAAAAAAAAAAAAAAAAAAAAAAAGCACACAGCTGTAATGATGGCATCCCCATCTGCCACTGCTGGTACAAGAAAATAGAGCTAAGATTTATAATACCCTACTTGAATTATTTATTCAAAATGAGGACTCACAGCCACTGAGATAGTGTTTTGATAAAGATGATCAGTGATGCTGAGTATCAGGCATCAGGACACTATTGTCACTCATGTATTCACTCATTCATCAACACGGTTTGTTGTATGCCCTGTACTTCTATTTCGGTTCAAGGCATCGCAAATCCTTTACCATGGTGTATAAAACAAAGGACATGTGTAAAAAGCAGTAGCGCTGCTGTCTCACAGTGCCTGGGTGGTGCGAGAGAATGTGGGCTCGATCCCCGCGCAGTCTGTGTGGCGTTTGCATGTTCTCCCCATGTCTGCGTGGGTTTCCTCCAGGTGCTCTGGTTTCCTCCCACAGTCCAAAGACATGCTGTTCAGGTTCCCCCATTGTGTATGAGTAACAGAGAGTGTTCCACTGATATATGGATGAGTGAGCCATTGTACATAGTGTATCTAGCAGTGTAAGTCACCTTGGTGAATAAGTGTGTGGGCTGATAACACTACACAGAGTTCACTGGAAGTCGCTTTGGAGAAAAGCATATGCTAAGTAAATAAATGTAACTGTAATCAAAGCTTCAGGGGTCACGAAACAAAAAGAGCATTACATAATTTGTAAACAACACTGTTACTCCCTACGTACCATACACAAGCACAAACTGACACACTCAAGCTACACAACAGTCTACTGTAGTAACTGAACCCATTTATACAGCCACATACTTTCTCGGATGTATCCAGGTCTCTCTCTCTCTCTCTCACACACACACACACACACACACACACACACACACACACACACCAGGGACCTTTGGAGATATGCAAAACTACAGTTTAAAAAAAAATTATAGTACAGCAGTCTTTGGCTCATGACAGTTTTGTACTGATGGCATCATAAGTATAAGACACCATCTGTACTGTGTTATACAAACCATAAGGATATATAAAACTTTTCATTCTTTAGATGTGGGTTACCTTAAAGTACCTGTGATCAATAAGATCTCAGTAGGAGGGAGTGCTTTAGCTATAGACTCCCTAAACTGTGGAATAGTCTACCAGTTACTGTCAGAAATGCCCCATCTGTCTCAGTCTTTAAATCCCGGCTAAAAATTTACATGTTCACTAGCATATCAGAATCAGAATGAGTTTTATTGGCCAGTGTGCCAACACACACAAGGAATTTGCTCTGTTTCTAGGTGTCTCCAGTATTTCCAGACAAACAGCTGACAGAATTACAGAATAAATAACATATTTAGAGAGTATACAAACACTAGAGTATAAATATTCTTCTGCCATCAAACCTCTGCAGCTGAAAGAGAATGCTGCTGCATGAGTTGTGTTTGACTTGCCAAAACATTCCCATATATCTCCTCTATTTGTTTCTCTGCACTGGCTTCCTATAGCTGCCTGGATCAAATTTAAGACCTTGGTTATTGCCTATAAATGCATCAATAGAACTGCTCCCAGATACTTGCAAGACTTGATCAACCGCTACACCCCAACCAGACCCCTTCGCTCATCTACTTCTGCCCGCTTGGTGGTTTCACGCACAAAAAGTAAAGCACGGGGGTTCTTGGTTTTGGCTCCCTTGTGATGAAATGACCTTCCCCTCTCACTCAGAACTGCTAAAACTCTGTTCACATTTAAGAAGTATCTGAAAACTCATCTCTTCCGGACTCACTTTGCCCATGATCTCTCAAGCTCACGTATGGTATAAATGATCATGCCCAGATAAGCCTTTACACAGCTACTACTCCTGTACTGTACGTAAATGTTTGTGTAACTCTCTCTCACACACACACACACACACACACACACACACACACACACACACACACACAGTCTGAACCACTTGCCCCATCTGGGGTCGCGGGGAGCCGGAGCCTACCCGGCAACACAGGGCGCAAGGCTGGTGGGGGAGGGGACACACCCAAGACAGCACGCCAGTCCGTCGCAAGGCACCCCAAGCGGGACTCGAACCCCAGACCCACCAGAGAGCAGGACCCGGTCCAATCCACTGCGCCACCGTGCCCCCCCCCCCGTCTGTGTAACTTTATTTAAAAAAAAAAAAAAAAAAAAAAAAAAAAAAAATTGTAGGAAGGTGATCAGGAATCGTCTATTATGAGTTTTATGCACCTACTCGTGCAATAAACATTGGTGCATAAAGTGGAAACAAACCAACTGTACTTAAGAATCACATCTACAACTATGTCTCTCTCTCATAATGTAATGCACAAATTGTATGTACATTTACATTTATTTAATTAGCAGATGCTTTTCTCTAAAGCGAAGTACATCTCAGAGAAAATACAAGGTTTTTTCCCTTCAATTTCAGTTGGGAGTTATGTTCCTTTCCCCCATAGCCAGTAGACATATAACTGCATGGATAATGTATTACTCTAGTATACAGTCAACTATCTTGTTTGTCTTATCCCTTTGTTCAGCACTGGGTCACTGTGTGAGGAGGGCCCTCTATAAACAGAATTAAATTGAATAAACAAACATTCATGAATGCTATGTTGTATAAGAGCTTTTTTCAAACTAATTTCACACATTTTTCATGTTAATACTAATATAGAATCATAATATAAACACTACAAAACCATACACTGAATCATGCACAAAGTTTTGTAAACAAAATACAATGGCTGCTGGACACCCAAATAAGGCAGATACAATACCTTGCAGCAACTACTGATGTTATCTCACAGCAGATTGAGCATTCGTTATTAATTTTAAAAACAAGTTTCTACAAGTGTGCGATATAGTGTATTCAGAGGTAACGGTTTACAAAGTGAAATGTCCCGAAACACGGAATGCGCTAAAATACAGACAGCAACCACAAAGGCCAACTGTTCAGACAGGTGCCAGTACAAGAACACTGCCACGTGACAGTAACGCCACGTTTCTTTCCATTTCATTCTCACCTTTGTAACATCACCTGTTCATATGAATAAAGTTTGTTTTAAATTATACCCTTCAGTGTGGCCACAAGGAGTCCAGTTCTGACGTGCCATCCTGCAGAATCCCCTGGGGCCCTAGTTTTGTTTCCATACTGCATACGAGCTCCAGCCACATTTACATAAAACCCTCTCGTCACAGGTTATCTCAATTAGGCTTTCCATAACACGCTGTCATCATCATCATCACCACCACCACCACCATAACATCCTACCTATGACAGGTAGGTCAACCTAGGCACCTTTATGTGGCTGTCTGCATTATATTTACATTGACATTTATTTATTTAGCAGACTATTCCTCCAAAGCGACTTCCAGTGAACTCTATGTAGCATTATCAGGCCACACACCTTATTCACCAAGGTGACTTACGCTACTAGATACACGATTTGCAATGCCTCACTCATCCATACATCAGTGGAACACACTCTCTCTCACTCACACATTATGAGTGAACCTGAACAACATGTCTTTGGACTGTGGGAGGAAACCAGAGCACCAGGAGGAAACCCAAGCATACACGGAGAGAACACAAACTCCACACACAGAGCGGGGATCAAACCCACGTTCTCTTGCACCACACAGGCGCTGTGATACAGCAGCGCTACTCTGCATGAAGAGGAGAAGACCGCAAGGAACACCAGGAAACCTTTCATTCACTAGAAGTGTGAGAATAAGTACACCCAAAATTGCCCAAAAAGGAGAGCGCTTGTTCGACTGGTCTAGGACACAAGACATGACAGACACAGCTGGAAAACACACTTAATGTCTTCCACTTATTACAGTTACTGCACAAAACTCAGCCCTTCCAAAACCAAGTAGCCAAAAACTAAAACAAAGGTTTGACGTACAGAGCCCAAACACTTACAATTACATTATTAACATTCATGTGAAATGTGGGTCTTAATCCACATTAACCAAGTAAGAGTGTATGATATCCAATGGGGGGAAAGGGGGGAGAAAGTGGACGATACTAGTGGACAGAAGTGTCAGAAACGCTGAGATGCAGCTAGAGGAGCCTCCTTTGGACTCAGAAGTCCCATTTTGAAAGCTACCTCTCACTGTAGTACCCCTGAGTAAAGTACTTACCCTGAACTGCTCCAGTAAAAATTACTCAGCTGTATGAAAGGGTTAATATTAAACAATTAATGTGTCTTCACACCACAGCATAATAGGACAAAGAAACACTAGGAGAGCACCGGAGCAACAGGTATCCTTTCAGTGTTTGTTTCCAAGACATTTCCTTCAAATACTCACGGGTGTCCTTTCAGTGTGAGCCAACTCAGCTCATTGACCATTTGGCAGGGAAGATGATGAGGGCTCTTGGGGGGGTGTCCTACACCTGAATGCCAATGTGCAGGTAGACAACACCACACAGCACGCACTACTCACCGTGCCACCATGCTGCCCCTAATTACATCTCTGAGTTACAAGAGTTTGCCTTACAAAAGATTTTTCCAGGAACGCATTAGACATTTTTTACACACATTCATTTAGCAGATGCTTTAGTCCAAAGTGATCATACAGCTCAGAAAATAATTCAGAAGTGCAGACATGTTGATTTGAGTACAATTTGTCTCATATCACTGTATAAATGCACATTCATTACACAAGAGGATGAATATAGCTTTTTTAAACAATACAGTACATTTCTATTGAGCACACAGAAGTACAGAAGAGATGCGCTTTGAGACCCTCAAGGCTTGAGTGACCAGGTCTTGCAAGTGCTCGATCGAATGAGCACTTGCTGTAGGCAAGCATTCCATTTGTAACGTGGGGGAGGACTGTACTCCACAGTAACCTAGTGCACACTGAGGAAATGTAGGGAAATGTACTCTAAAGCTTTATACCCCAAGTCAGGGACTCATTGGTACCTTAGGTACATGGAGTGCCAGGGATCCCACGAAGCACAGGTCTAAACTATTTAAAGTTTAGAAATAAAATAAACATTTTACTGTGCTGTTACCATGTCTCACCTCATTTTGTATGGAAGCACTCAAGTTTCAGTGCAATGAACGATGTGCAGTATCTTCTCTGAATGTATTTACAGACATTATTCCAGGAGGCTTGGCTTCAAACCTCTGATGTAGAGGAGGGCTGTCTCCCTACATGAGACTTGAAGAGGCCGGTGGTCACAGATGAATCCCATGCTGACTGAAGACGATGACCAATTGCCATGATGGACGAGATGTACCATGCTGAGCTGCGGAATCAAGCTACCATATAGCAACAATATGATTACTACTTGTAAACTGTCTTAGAATTGCTACTTAATCTAGAATGCCCAGGGGGGCAGTCACTGGCCACCCAGAGGTTTTTTTTTTCCCCCCCTCTCAATTTTCAGTTAGGAGTTTTTTTTCCTTTCCTCCGTGGCCAGTAGGCATACTTATAGCTCTATAAAAGCTTTATGATAGTTGGTAGTCAACTGTCTTCTTTGTTTCTTTATCTGATGCGTTTGTTTTTCTTGCCTTATGCCTGTGTTAAAGCGCTCCGTGTCACTGCGTGAGAAGAGCGCTCCATAAAAATACACTGAATTGAATTGACGTTCCGTGGTCCAAAGTAAAACTGAGTGTACGGCAGGGTACAAGAGTACGACAAAGTAGAGCAGGGTACAACAGAGCAAGACCCTACAAGCGAGTTGTAAGAATAGCTGAAAAGCTCATCGGAGTCCCTCTACCCACCATCGACACCTCATACAAAAACCACTGCATCCATAAAGCCACCAGCATGTGGATGACCCCTCTCATGGGACTCTTCGCCCTTTGCCATGTGGCAGGAGGTACAAGAGCATCCGTGCCACCACCACCACCAGCAGACTCCGCAAAACAGTTTCTTCCCTGAGGCAGTCAGATTACTCAACACCCTGCTGCCTCCTAACGTTCACCTGGCACCGTCAATCAGCAAACCCAGCATGACTCCATACGCTGTTAGAGTTCACAGCCCATGTCCGCATCCACATCCTGTCCTCAGTCCTGTGTGTGTTTATTTACTGCTCTGTTCTGCGTTGCACCGTGGTCTCTGGAGAAACGACATTTCGTTCCACTGTATTATTATAGCTGTATAGAGGAATAACAACTTGAACAGAGTAGGACGACAGGGTACCACAGTCTACAGAGCTAGTAGTAGGGCAGGGTACCACCAGAGTACAAAAGCTAAGCAGGGCAGGGTACCAGGCAGTATGGCAGAGTACCAGACCAGAGAGTACTAGTAGCTAGCCTAGGCTAGGGTACCAGAGTACAACAGAGTAGTACAGAGCTAGTAGGGCAGGGCACCATGGCATGGCATGACGGAACACCAGCACCGCAGAGTAACTAGTAGTAGTCGTCGTTGTTGGCAGCTCGCAGTCAGTAAGTCAGTCAGACACCTCTCTCTCTGTGCTCAAGAGTCAAGTGCGCAGCAGGCGGGCACTGACTGACTGAGGCGGGCAGACTCACTCTGACTCATGGAGGCCGCAGAAACACCCGGCGGTTTCCGAGCAGCACGGAGGAGCGACAATCCTGGACAGGCCACACACCGGCTCCACGGAACAAAACACGAGGTGGGCTGTGCCGCACAAAGGCGTATTTACGACGCATAATTTAACGGTACTACATGATGGCTGGCGGAACGGGACCTCCCGCGAACACAATCATCATCATGGCGGCTACAAATTCGCCCAATTCCTCAGCAGGAAAAGAGCGTTCCGACCTGAGGCTCTACTACCGTTCGAACTCGAAGCGCTTCGCCTTCAGGAAAAACTTCAAGTAAATGTAAATCACTCGAGTGCGACTCACCTCACCTTCGGAGTGCCGCCTTTCAACAGCAGTGAACTTTGAGGACGTCAAAAAGCAAGGGGTACCAAGCTGCACGACGAACCTCCACCGTTGCACTTCCGCGTGGCGAACCGGAACTCGCGCTCGCCGGGATTCCCGCCGTGACCCGAGCGCCGTCTGAACACCAGGCGCCGCCGTACGGTGGAGCGAGGGCGCGCGCGCGCGCGCGCGAGTGAGTGAACGTGCTGCCTACGTCACAGGGCTAGCAGTGAGAACCGAACTGTGGCGAAAGGGCCTGTGGGAAGAGTCCGTGTTCCCGCCTCCCAATCAAGCCCAAAATCGGACGAGACTTCTGTACTCTGCTGTACCGTACAGCGTACTACACTGCGCATTATGTACAAGAGTGGTTCACCGCTGGGCTCAGTAATTACACTGACTGATGGCGACGACGGCAGTGCCTGAGCCGCGGCGAGCTTAGTTTTGAGATCGGAATGGATTGTTGATTGCCAGAACTTTCTAGTGTCTGTTACCAGTGTCCCTCTCCACAGGTAAAATTTCTCCACTCATCTGCATTCAGCCGTTTAATATTTCTTTTGAATAAATAAATAAATAAAAAATTCCGAAAACCGTCATGCAAATACTGCAGTAATATCAATAAAAAACAACTGATGCAGAAGTCAATAAACGCTGCTTGACGGGATCTTAAACACTAAAGACTAACCCCAAGGCTGAAAAGCATAAATAATTAAAGTTACCCAGCAACTCCAGTAGCTCAAGAGGGGCGGTCCCCTGGCCTCTTACCAGGTATTACCATACCCCTTTTTACCTACTACTGTTCTTGGGTGTTTTCCTTTTCACAACACATCTCCCCTACTGACATTTCAGCATAGCAGGTGAATGGTACAAATACATATATACACACACACACACACATTTTCAGAACCGCTTGTCCCTTACGGGGTCACGGGGAACCGGAGCCTACCCGGCAACACAGGGCGTAAGGCCAGAGGGGGAAGGGGACACACCCAGGATGGGACGCCAGTCCGCCGCAAGGCACCCCAAGCGGGACTTGAACCCCAGACCCACCGGAGAGCAGGACTGCGGTCCAACCCACTGCGCCACCGCACCCCCCAAATACATATATATTAAACCAAATATACAAACACCATTAGGAAAATTAATATTGAATTCACACACACGCACTTTCTGAACCGCTTGTCCCAAATGGGGTCGCGGGGAACCGGAGCTTAACCCGGCAACATAGGGCACAAGGCCGGAGGGGGAGCGCACGCACCCAGGAGGGGACGCCAGTCCGTCGTAAGGCGCACCCCAAGCGGTACTCAAACCCCAGACCCACCAGAGAGCAGGACCCGGTCCAACCCGCTGCGCCACCGCGCCCCCGTATATTGAATTCAATTAAATTCAATTTATTTTTATAGAGTGCTCTCCTCATGCAGTGACACAGAGCACTTTAACACAGGCATTAGGTAAGAAAAACAGATACAAACAAAAAAGACACGTTGAATGACTGCCATAATGTAGTACTTTTATAGAGCTATAAGTATGCCTACTGGCCACCGAGGAAAGGAACAAAAACTCCCAACTGAAAATCGAGGGAGAAAAAAATCTCTGAGGGTCCAAGTGCCAGTGAATGCCCCCCCGGGCATTCTAGATTAAATAAGACTTCTGAGCCAGTTTACAAGTAATAATGATATTGTTGCTATATGGTATCTTGAATCCCCAGCTGAGCATGGAACATCCTGTCCATCATGGTAGATGGTCATCATCTTCAGTCAGCATGGGATCCGTCTGTCACCGCTGGCCTCCTCAGGTCTTATGTAGCACAGCAGTGCTCAACAAAAAGAAAGAATAGAGTTAGTCATTTGTAACTTAAGTCAATTTAATATGCATTTGTATAAACCATCAACCATCAAAAAGGCCCATCAATGTCTCCACTTCCTTCGGCATCTGAAGAAAGCCAGGATGTCCACTACAGTCCTCACCACTTTCTACAGGTGTGCTGTTGAGTCCGTCCTCACAGGGTGCATTACATCCTGGGGTGGCAGCTGCTCCATACAGGACAAGAAAGCCCTACAGAGGGTGGTCAAAACGGCTCAGGAAATCATGGAGACATAGCTACGAGCAGTCCAGGACACCTATACCACACGCTGCATCAGAAAGATGATGCACATCATGAAAGATCATAGTCACCCCGCACAGGCACTTTTCTCTTCCCTGCCATCTGCAAAATGGCTCAGGTCTATTCGAACCCGCACAGCTAGGTACAGGAACAGCTTTTACCCCACTGCTATAAGAGTATACAACATTAACCAATGTGCCTCCTTTAGTAACTAGAGTTGGACTGCTCCACCCAAGCACACTGATACATTACACTGCCACTGCCACTTTAAGCATTCTCATTCTCATTCTCTCGTTCTGAGTTCTCTGCCTGTCAGCTGGTATTGCTGTTACCATTATTTATTGCTATTACTGTCAAACTACTCACTGTTTTTGTCATTGTTTTGTTTGTGCAGTATTTCTATTGTCTCTGTCTTTGTCCATAGTCTGTGGAGAAGCATTCGGGAAGAATTTCATGATACTTGTACATGGTACTTGTACCTATGACAATAAGCTTGAACTTGAATTTAAAGGTGGCAAAAACAACCAAAGCAAGTGGAATTAAAAAACACACGCTAACCTACATTTATTTAGCCGATGCTTTTCTCTGAAACAACTTCCAATGAACTCTATGTAGTGTTATCAGCCCACACACCTTATTCACCGCGGTGACTTACACTGCTAGATACATTACTTACACTGGGTCACTCATCCATACATCAGTGGAACACACACACTCTCTCTCTGTGTCACTCACACACTGTGGGGGAACCTGAACTGCATGCCTTTGGGAGGAAACCAGAGCACCTGGAGGAAACCTATGCAGACACAGGGAGAACACACAAACTCCAACAAGGCTGAGTGGAATCAAACCCACGTTCTCTCGCACCACCCAGGTGCTGTGAGACAGCAGCATTACTCACCGTGCCACCATACCGCCCACATGAAGTCCATCCCCAAAACCCGGCCAGCATAAACAGGGAAAGGCCCTACCTTATCAAAGGCGCGGTCCCCAAAAGTATCCCCATGCCAGTAGAGTGGACCCCACATGTGCTCCAGTAGGACTCACCCTTCCTCCATTCACGAGAGAAGAGAATCACTTCGCGCTGGTGCTGGAGGTGGACTTCCTGCAAAAAACACAGGTTGAAGGCATGGGACCCAAACTGATTTAACAAAGCAACTCTTTTTACTTTGTTCTGAAGCCCCCTGATGTTAAGGGTTACAGTTTTAAAACCAGGCATTGGGGTTCATTGTTAAAAGAGTAAAATAGTGAAGTAACACAAAAACAAGAATAAAACATGGCCATTATTTAGTCTATTAAAAGCCTCCTTCCTAGAGGACTCAGCCCCCACTGCCCCACTGGAGTCCCCCACTGGCAGTTACGCTTCCAAGTTTGGCATCGCCCATCCTCCCTTGTTATACGACCACCGACTCGGAGATGTTGACGGGGAACTCTGCAGGGCCCGCATGGTATCTATCTCCTTCGGGGAGGAGGCTCGCTCTCGGCCGTCTTCCAAAGAGGACCCGGCCAGCAAGAAGCCCCCTCCGATGCCGCAGCCTCCCTTCTGGAATCTTCCTTTTTCGCTTCAGGACATCCACCAGGGTAGGGGCAGGACTTGCTCCCACAAACTCTTCGACCTCACCAAGGGCCTCTTCTTTGATTTTGAAATGTTAATTTAATTTTTAAGAAAAGAAGGCCAGGCTCTGAGGTTCTAGTATTGTGTTCTTTAACTGTTCATTTCATTTTGAAAAGGACGGCCAGGCTCGTGAGAGCCTGCAAAGTGGGACTTGTGAACCTTTACAATAGTACAAAAGGCAAAGCTCGGAGGTTCTCGGTTCTGGGTCCGTTGTGGCGGAATGACCTTCCCCTGTCATTCAGAACTGCGGAAACTCTGTCTACTTTCAAGAAGGGTCTGAAAACTCACCTTTTCGAGATCCACTTTGCCCAAGATCTCTACAGCTCATTTACGGTGTAACTGTCCACACATCGTAACTCCATAAGCATCCCCAGGTGTCTTATGCACCTACTCGAACGATGAACCTCGGTGCAGCAAGTGGTAGGGAACAAACTACGTTTGCTTGAGATTTTCATGTCTGCAGCTATGTCTCCTTCTCTTAGTGTAATGCATAAATTGTACTTTTGCTGAGATGTACGTGCCTCAAAGCGTCTGCTAAATAATGAATAAATGTAAATGTAAATGTACAAAAGACAGCAACAAAGAGGAGAGCAGTACGGCGATACTGTATTAATTAATAAAATCAAATAAGATTAAATAAAACCAAATTAAATTAAATTAAATTAAAGAACCAGGGAAATAGAACTACTGTACGGGCTACGGTGAACCGCCAAGCCGGTAGGTGGCGCTCATTCGCGATCTGGACACTTCACGCCAGTGAAGACAGGAAGCGTCTTTCCCTCGCTCTCTCTCGCGCTCTCTTCTCTGGCTTCCGGTTTCCGGTTTCCGGCTTCCACTGCCTCCACGATGAGCGGTTCGGTGAAGAAGCCCAGTACCCCGTCGGGCTTTCTGGACTGGATGAGCGCCGCGTACCGCTTCGCCACCGACCGCAACGACTTCCGAAGGTATCGGCAAAGAGACGCTCTTTTGTTAAGGGACTGAGGTCACGGAAAATGTGGGACGGATGATGGTCATAGTATAGACACATACTCATACATTATGATTAGTTACCCACACCGCCACGCGCGATCATACATAATACACACAAACACAAACAAAGTCCCCCTTCTCGTGCCTTAATCCTCCGTTATTCTTGGCTTGTCTCTCCGCAAACCCGAGAAACGTCTTCAGTCAGTGCCCGTGCCGTGTGTCCTCGCGCTCGCGCGGCCCTGCCCGGCGGCGTCATCGATCTCTGCGCACTAAGTCTTAGTTCCCCCCACCGGCGCGGTGTTGGCACTAACTGTTCTGTGTTGCACTCTGGGTTCACTTTTCCAAAGTGATTTGTGCGGGACGGGTTTACCCTTGTAGGGGGCAGGGTAATTTTTACTCTTACCGCTTCGGGTCGAGTACCGGCTTGATCACAGCAGGAGTGGGATTTGAACGTGCGACCTACGCGGCGGATCTAACTGCTGCATCCCTGTATTCCCTTTTCATGCTGTCCGCAGTGGGGCTCCTCAGTGAATAATAAATGCACTGTAATATGTTCTGCACTTAGAGCTACTGCCTTTGGACCCAAAGGTTGCAGGTTCAAGTCCCATCTGACCTGTGAACGTAGTGCACGTGACTGAGTAAGGTACTTACCCTATTGCTCCAGTAAAATTACCCAGCTGTGTATTTGGTAAATAACTAAGTGACTTTGCACTGTAAGTTGCTTTGGAGAAGTGTCATAAATGAATAGCTAAATGTAAATTTGCATGTCTGAGGACTGAGCACAGTGATCACAGTAAAACAGTGAGTTGGTGGGAAATCGTGGCCGGAACCTGGATCTTTGAACTTTGATCACTGATTATTACAGCGATGCCATGATGGTGACTTTCTGTCAACTCAATGCAGAAATGAAACAAAGGTTTTGGGATTCTTTGTTGGACTGAGTTCCTTAGCGAATGACCCTCCCACACACACACGCTGGTAAAATGCTCCAGTGGACCCAGCTGAAGGTGTTTGTTCAACACTTATGTCCCTTTTCTGTCCCACAGGAACCTGATGGTGAATCTGGGTCTCTTTGCCGCTGGCATCTGGGTGGCCAGGAACCTGTCGGACTTTGACCTGATGGCTCCGCAGCCAGGTGCCTGAGCACACACTCCACAATGCTGACGCTGCCGCTGCTGCAGGTGGGACTCACACAGACACACACAGAGTTGTCATCCACCCACCCCCCTTCCTGTTGTTACATTGGAGGTCATCATTGTAGTAATGCGATGTTACTGCGGTACTAGCAGATAGTACCCAGTGTGAGTCATCAGCTCTGCCGTGGCCTCTGTTTTCCCCCGTGTTTCACAGTATCACCCCATGTCAGGGCTGCTTCCTGCAGTCTTTGGCTGTTCCGGGGAGCCAGGGACGCTGCCGGCCCTCTCGCAGACCCCTCGCAGGGCCGGTGCCGTCTCGCAGCCCGGGCTCCCTGGATACAGCAGGTTTTAGAGAGGAATGTGAGTGAAACGGGAGTGTGCGCAACACCGAGACAGTTTGCTGCCTCGATCTGCACTTTTACTAACGATGCGTTTAATCTGCAGGCCGCTATGAGCGGAGCGCCCTGGTGAGGAGGACCAGCACTCCTGAGCACGAGGAAGAGGAGGAGCCTGCACCACGTTTCACCACAATACAGCTTTCTATTAACAATAAATGACGACTTAATGAATCCTCTCGGTTCTTTAATGTGAACCTGCTAGAGATGTAAGCGTTAATGTTACACTTGTGAAGCGCATGAATTTGTGTTACCATGACGATGGCTGCTCAACTTAGACATAAATAAATGAAGGAAAAGAGAAAACCAGCACTGCTGGTATTGGGTCTGTTCATGCCAAAATGGTTGTTTGCAGCTGAAATGTGTGAATTCTGCAGAGTTGCAACAAGGTGCCATTACAGGTTTAAGCAGAGTCAAAATGCTCTGTAATGGGGCAGCAGCTGCTGAAGCTGCGTGCTCTCGGGACAAAACCTCCTTAACAGCAGCTGACCACTAATACATGCAGAACGCCATTTACGCTCTAATTTACCACATTCTACCTTGATTTGTTGAACCATGGCGAGTTTCTTATACTTCAAATAAGTTTAGTTTTTGGCAGAGCCGCAGAACCTAAGGTGAATTTTAACACTGAAGTATAATGAAAAGCCATTTGATCAATATCTGCACTCGTTCCAAAATCAGAGTTTCAATCGATAATTGTAGCAGTAGTATCTTCATCAATATGCCACACGATTTTGGTCTTACTGTGGCCGAATGGTACGGGCAGGTATAGATAAAAGGTTAATACGTAATGATCAGAAATAATCTCGTTTACAGGAATAATATTTACATGATGACCATCTGTGCCGTGGGTTATGACAAGATGGAGCATGTGGTTACCGGGATGAGTAGGATCAGTAACTAGAGTGAAACCGATTGAGTTTAAGAGACACATAAAACTATTAGCGAGAGTATCTGACGACATGTCTATATAAATATTGAAATCATTCATCAAGATAATTTTGTCATGAGTAATGACTAAATTGGTTATAAAGTTACTGAATTCCTCAAGAAAAGAGGAGTACAGTCCAGGTGGACAGTAGATAAGTAATATTATTTTGGGCTTCAACTTCAAATCTAAATGTAGAACTTCAAACGAAGCAAAATGATCACGGTTTCTCCGTGTTATTTGTAATGTATTATTGAAAAGAACGCCGACTCCACCTCCATGACGTACAGAATGAGATTTATGGAAATAATCATATCTGTCCGGAGCGGCTTGTATTAGGGGAATCGTATCGGACTCACCGAGCAGATTTCAGTGAGAAAGAACAGATCGGACTTGTAACTTAGTATTAAATCATTTACTAGAGCACCTTTACTTGTTAGTGAATGAATATTTCACAGACAGCATTTTATACTACAGTTTGTCCTCGGTGGTAACTTCAGAGTATTTGGTTTAATGTATTTTAGGTTTCTGGTGCAAGCGCTCCTATCACTGAGTCTAGTTAAATGCCGCGGCCTTAAAATGGTTTGTATGTTTTGGCTGCACTTAACGCTTTTATTTAAAATTTTGAGGCCCACACTGGAAACGACACAAGAAACCCCATCACATGAGAAATGACTACTGGTACCAGAACGAGTAACAGACCCATCAATACACACACACACACACACACATTTTCAGAACCGCTAGTCCCATACAGGGTCACGGGGAACCAGAGCCTACCCGGCAACACAGGGCGTAAGGCCGGAGGGGGAGGGGACACACCCAGGACGGGACGCCAGTCTGTCGCAAGGCACCCCAAGCGGGACTCGAACCCCAGACCCACCGGAGAGCAGGACTGTGGTCCAACCCACTGCGTCACCGCACCCCCTACCTTAAAGTACCTGTGATCAATAAGGCCTCAGTAGGAGGTTGCACCTTTAGTTATAGAGCACCTAAACTGTGGAATAGTCTACTAGTTACTGTCAGAAATGTCCTGTCTGTTTTTATTTTCAAATCCAGACTAAAGACTTACATATTCATTCATGCATTTCAGATTGAAATGTAATTCCACTTGCCTTGGTCGTTTTTACCGCCTTTATAGATCTGCATATGAAATTGACTGAAATTACAAATTACTAACCCTGTTCTTTCTTCTTGTTGAGCATTACCGCGCTACATAAGACCTGAGGAGGCCGGTGCTGACAGACAAATCCCATGCTGACTGAAGATGATGACCAACTACCATGATGGACGAGACATTCCATGCTGAGCTGAGGATTCAATATACCATATAGCAATATCATTTTTGCTTGTAAACTGTCTTAGAATTGTTACTTAATCTAAAATGCCCAGGAGGGGTGAGCAACCACTGGTCCGTGGACCCCAGAGGTTTTTTTCTCCATCAACTTTTAATTGGGAGTTTTTGTTCCTTTCCTCTGTGGCCAGTAGGAAAACTTCTAGCTCTATAAAAGTACTATGCTATGGTAGTCATTAGTCAAATGTTTTCTTTGTTTTTTATCTGATGTGTTTGTCTTTCTTACGTTATGCCTGTGTTAAAGTGCTCTGTGTCACTGTGTAAGAAGAGCTCTATGAAAATAAATTGAATTGAATTGAACAGAATTGAATTGAAGAGTCCAGGTGAAGGACCAGACACTATTAGATTCCGACATCTCCTTCTGGCTTTATTACATATCGAAATAAAGCAGCTAATTCTAGAAACAGCATCCTGATCTCTGTAAGTGGTGATCTGGGGCCTCCGTGTTTGTCCTTTTGGCCATTCCTCTTCATCTCACTCCTGTTCTCCTCAGAGGCTTTTTGTCGCTGTGGCTCCATCCTGACCTGCTTTCGAACCTGGTTCCTCTTGCTCTTTGGCCACCAGTGACCTCTGTTTGGTATTACGCCTCTAGAAGCGACTGTCAGAAGGACTTCTTTTACCGCTAAGGAGGCACATCCTGCTTTTTCGTTTGGTTCTTCACCAGACACTTCTTGCAATTCCTGTGAAAACTTGCAAAATGACCACAGCAGCACACAACATAAAGCTTGCACATTTACATTTACATTTATTCATTTAGCAGACGCTTTTGTCCAAAGCGACGTACATCTCAGCAAAAGTACAATTTATGCATTACATTAAGAGAAGGAGACGTAGCTGCAGACATGAAAGTCTCAAGTGAACCTTGTTTGTTACCTACCACTTACTGCACCGAGGTCCATCGTTCGAGTAGGTGCATAAAACACAGGATAGACAAATCCTGATACCCTCCCACCATTTTTTTTAAAAAAATATTATAATATACACAAATTAGCAAGTACAATGTCAGCGTAAACGGCTGAATAAAGGTTGTATCTGGGGAATTGACCTTTACGAGTTTATCAGACGCTTTTCTGCAAAGTCACGTGCAATTCAGCGCTTCAGCAAGGGTTGAGTTATAAATGCAGAAACGTGGCTGTTGAAGCACTCAGTGGGTCCAGTACCACTCATTAGCAGCTGCCTGTAGCACTGAGTCTGACAGCAAATCCACAGATGATCACAGGAGAAGGTGTTGGACTCATTGATGGAGCTGTCACGAGCTCAGGAGACAAGTGGCTCTCAAAGACATGGGTTTGAAGGCCTTCTGGACAGAGGGAGTAGGGAGGTAATTATAAGCATATTCATATTTTAAAATAGTGTAACGACCCCGCGTTACAGTTGTAAATAATTGCATTATTTATGGGGGAATAATGTGAAAGGTGGGTGTGCAACCACTGGGGGCACTTCTGGGGAAAATGATGGGGTGACTGTATGATATCTAGAAGTCTCTCAAAACAAGAGAGCCCAGGAGGCCTAAGCAAGCGGGGAAGGATGCTTGTGTGTTGTAGGCTCAGGTCCTGAAGGAAACGGGGTCCTCAGACCATCGAGAGCACTGGCTGTTCAAATAAATCGTTCATGAATCGTTCAACGCTGCCTCTCCGTCCCTCTTCACCCTATCCAAACCCACAGCGCTGCGCGCCCCAATAGATTATAATTACTTTTCATCAGTACAGTTACTGGAGATTAGGCAACTGAAGTGGAAACATCTTTTTTTTTATACGTTTCACCACGGCGCGAGGTGCGTTCTCACCAGTTTTACCACAGTATTTGCTATATCTCAGCCTGTATTTCATTTCGTTTTACCACTGTACACCGTGTATGTGCGCACATACAATTGAACTCTTGACCATCTCGTGTTCACATGTTCAGAAGACCTCGTTTCCTTTTCGAAAGCGAAAGGAAAGGGTCCAAAGTTCGGCTCCGTCGTCGAGCTCATGTCGACCGGGGTAGAAAATCCGAAAAGTTCGTTTCACCCAGAGCAGAGGCGATGACGGTGGCTGGCTCAATAAATTTTCAACGTTACTAGAGAGTAGAGGATTAAAAAAGTGGAGGAAAGAAGAAATTCGCGAGCTGAGTGAGTGCAGAGATGGACATGACTCATGAGGTGGAGCGCGGGGTGAGTGAGTGAGTAACGTTTAGATTTAGTGTGAATAAATAAAGAAAATGAAGTAGCCATACAAAACAGGAAAATAACGGTGATGTGAAGTGAAGTACAGAATATAGTACATGATACGTACATGGAATAAAACTGGCAATCTATTCAGACCGTTTAAGTTCCTGCTGTCTAACATAATGAACGTGACACTAATATTACTGCACATAAAATATTAATACATACAAATGACACTTCTGTTTGAAGATCAAGATCAGACAAGGTAGAATGAAAGCACTGCATCCATCCATGTAAATAACTGAATCCACTGGCTGAAGCTAAAAAGGTGAAACTTCCGTGTTTTTTTGGTAGAATTCAAGCACCTGCTGCTGCGTGTTTGCAGGTGAATGATTGACAGCTCGCTGAGGTCTCACTTGAGCCTCTTTCCTCCTGTGTGTCCAGCGCCCGCTCTTCCTCATCAAGTTACACTGCCAGATACGAGTATAACTTGATTTACAAACTATCTTTATCCAAGATTTTCATATTAAAGCACACAGTCTGAAACCGCTTGTCCCAAGGTTGCGGTGAGCTGGAGCCTAACCCGGCAACGCAGGGCATGAGGTTGGGGGACACACACACACACACACACACCCAGGACGGGATGTCAGTCACACCCGTCACGAGGCACCTCAAGCGGGACTTGAACCCCAGACCCGTCAGAGAGCAGGATGCAAACAAACCCGCTGCACCACCGTGCACCACCATGCCCCCCCCCCCGTTGAAGCTCTTGGCTTGTGGAATTTATACTAAACATATTCAAAAAATGTGAAAAAGTTGCTAACGAAGCAGAACTGCAGGGACATACTGTAGGTGCCTCTGCGTTCAGATCTCGCCTGGCTAGTGGCGTGTTAGGAGTGTGAGAGTGTTGCTTTCAGAAAGAGGTGCATTATGGGAAATGTATGACATTGCATAGGGCTGGCTGGCAGCCATATTGGCTGCGTTCTTTCATTGGATGGCTGCAGAGACAGCAGGGCAATTAGCAGGAAGAGTTCAGCCGATGGTTTTTTGGGAATGCGTGTGCAATTTTGCAGTGGTGCTTTGTTTCATAAAGTCGTTTACAATAAATTTAACATACTCAGCGGAATACTGCCTCTGTTCATTGCTGGGAATTACTCTGGAGTAGTAAGTAGTAAGACTTAATCAACCGCTACACCCCATCCAGGCCCTTTCGCTCGTCTACTTCAGCTCGCTTGGTGGTCCCGCGCGCGAAAGGTAAAGCTCGGAGGTTCTCGGTTCTGGGTCCGTTGTGGTGGAACGACCTTCCCCTGCCACGCAGAACTGCAGAAACTCCGTCTACATTCAAGAAGGGTCTGAAAACTCACCTTTTCCGGATCCACTTCGCCCAAGATCTCCCCAGCTCATTTACGGTGTAATTGTTCACGCATCGTAATGTCATGAGCATCCCCTGATACAACCTTTATTCAGCCACTACACCAGCATTGTACTTGCTTATTTGTGTATCTTAGAATATTAAAAAAAAAAAAAAAAAAAAAAAAAGAAAGAGAATTGGTGGGAGGGTACCGGGATTTGTCTACCCTGTGTTTTATGCACCTACTCGAACGATGAACCTCGGTGCAGCAAGTGGTAGGGAACAAACTAGGTTTGCTTGAGACTTTCATGTCTGCAGCTATGTCTCCTTCTCTTAATGTAATGCATAAATTGTACTTTTACTGAGATTTACATTGCTTTAGACAAAAGCCTCTGCTAAATGAATAAATGTAAATGTAAACTCTAGAAAACTGCCCTGATTTTTCCAAGCATGGTCTGGATAAAAGACAGCAAAGATAACAGGTGTGATGTGTGTCTGTATTGTTTTCTGAGATTTACGTTGTGGAGAGAAGCAACTGCCAAATAAAATTCAATGCAAACATAAGTATTTTATTTCATGCTGAGACTATAGTCCGATATATTTGTGGAAATTTGTGCGGGGTTCTCAGATTGGCTGAGAATGAATTATTATTTTTCACATTTAAGATAGAGGGTTGGGCTTAGGGTTGTGAACCCTAATTGTAACCGTCTCGCCACCTTGTTGGAATTGCACTATGGGGGATATTCTCTTCAGCAGCTTGTCTGTAAGCCACCATGAAGAACGACTCTCTCAGCAGGTCCCGCTGTGCTTTCAGCTGTTAAAGTCAGTGTGTGTTCAGCGACACTCCTGTTCGGAGTTTAGACACACACCCTGGGCAGTCAGGCATCCTGCTGCATTAACCTGCACCTCACACGAGGGAGGGTGGCCTAGAGCATTATTGGAATTTTAAGGGTAAGTGCTACGGGGTGGAAGTTGACTCATAGCGACCGTTGGTGTGGTGATGGAGGGTACGGATGGGGTTTACAACACCTCTGGTCTGTGGGAGGAAAAACACGTGAACACGGGCAGAATGAGCAAATCCCACACTGACTGAGGGAGATTCAAACTCCTGCCGGGCCACCATGCCCCTGTGGGAACTTTATAAGGTTCCCTTACAAGCTGGGGAAGAGGAGTTCCTTTGGCCGTCTCCCCATGCACACAAAGACCGTCTTGGAGAAAATGAGGAAGATCAGCCTGTCGCCAGAGGACAGTCCTCCAGTGGGCCCACTGGCATCCTTCATAAGCTCTTCTCAGACAATTAGGCCTTTGTGCAGAGCTGGGAAGGGAAAATGAGGTGTGCCCCTTGCAGGCCACTGGGAGTCCATTTCTTTCTTCAGTGTCAGTGGAAGCCAGGTCAGCCGGTGCTTCAGGTGTGTGTCACTCACAACCTGGAAGTAAAACCAGTAGCTTCTCTACTTTTTCCCACCACTTGAAGACATTCCCCTTGCTAAGCTATGGAGTCACGTGGAGCCACTGTAGTGACACCCAGCTCTTGACTCCACTGACCTTTACAGAGATTAACTGCTGTTTCTGCACTCACACTGTATTTTTGTGTGTGTGTGTGTGTGTGTGTGTGTGTGTGTGTGTGTGTGTGTGTGTGTGTATACGCTCATGGCCCCCTGACTCAGAAGTGTTTCTCCCTCTGTCGACAGGGCTCATCTATACTAAACGCCTGTCTCTGATCTCCCTGGGCTGTCATGGCTGAACACGGCGAAGCCAGAGAGGTATTGAAAGACATGTTGTTACTGTAGCATGGTAACCCCGCTTTCTCCAGTGCCAATGAGGGTGCTCTTCAAGATGCTTTAGTTTACATGCCTCTATGTCAGACCTGGGCATGATGTAAGCCTCCGGGTCGCATGCGGCCCGGTGAAAAGTCCCATTGAAATTTCTTTTAGGTTATGTTACTGAGATCTTAAAAATATTACAACATTCCGTAAACTAGTTTCTCCCTAAAATGAATGTGTCTTTTATTTAGAAATGTACATGCACACAATGTAAGCACATGCGACTGCACGACTGAAACCGCGTCGTTTAATGACGCTCCGTGTGGAAATAGCGATCGCTGGAGTGCTGCAGTAACAGTATAGCCTCCAGAACGCTGCACCTTACAAAACGAGTGGCAAAAAGAGACAGGTTGGTGCGGAATGCGGGATATGTAACAGCAGCATTCTGCCCAGACAAGGAGGAGTCATTTGAAAAAATTAATTCGGCTTTCGAGACGGACTGAAATGAGGCGGGTTCAGGAAATGGCAGCAAAATGTGGACTCTGGAGCAGCAACGAAGAAGCACCTGGGACAGTTTCACTTACTGCTCATTGGGCCTGGATGAAAGTCGCGATGTTTGTGCGCGGCACAGCCCAGCTTCTCATCTTTGTACGAGGAATAACGGGAAAGTTTGAAATAATTGAGGACCTCGCCTCTGTGCAACCAGCACTGAAAGGCATGACGACTAGGAGACACATAGAGTATATACGTATTAAATTCATGCAGACAACATTTCGGACTAAAAGCTGGTGTTACGACTGATGGAAGTCTGAGTTTGACAGGAAAAAAATATGGGTCGGTTTGTTGAAAAAGATGCAGGATGAAGTATCTGAAATTAATCCAGGACAAAAATGAATATTTTTGCATTGCATTGTTCATCAAGAGATGCTTTGTAAGTCAGTGCCAAAACTTAACCATGTAGTTGATGTTGTGACCAAACTAGGTACCTTCATTAGGGCAGCAGGAACATTAAAGCACCACAGACAGGCAGTTTGCAGTTTTTCTGGAGGACCATGACTCTGAACACAGAGCTGCTCTACCACACAGCTATGAGATCGTCGGCTCAGCCTGGGCACAGTGCTGGAAAGAGTGTGGCACTTAAGCTCAGATGGAGCAGTTTGGGATGGAACGGGACAGGAAGGGAAGGAAAGGAAACGCCTGGACTAAGCAATGATGGCTGCTTGACTGACTGTCATTTGCTGTCGCTGTGACCAGCCTCACGAATGCACTGAACTTCAAATTACAAGGCACAGATGTACTCTATGTGCTCACTAGTACACTTGATCAAGTCCAGTAACAGAGAACTGAGGAGGGGTCATTGTATCTCTAAACTCCTATACACGTGTTCTTATTGTTTTTGTTCAGAAAATGTATTTCCTTCAACGAGTGCTGTAAAGTGGCAAAACAGGGTTACTGAAAGCCTAACAGCAAAGTACCTTTCACACATTTGGTGCAATAAACTAAGTAACCAGATTCAGTTTGACATGTTTTTTGGAATAGAAATGTAGGTGCTATGTAGAATACAATATTTTCCACGACAGAGCTCACAAGATGTATAGTATCTGCATGTGTTCAGCCCCTGATACCGTGGCACATTTCTGATGTAGTCCTCTGTAAAAAAAATTATTGCCCACGCCTGCTCGATGTGAAGCCACACATTCCAACTTAAACAAGGCTATTTAGTTATCTACGCTGATCTGCGCAAAATCATGTTACCATTGTTTTATAATTACATTATATGTTAATATGAAGTTAAATTCTTTGCTAATGACATTCTTATTATTCGAATACATGAGCAGTGCTTGGTGATTTTCTTTCCTTCCCCTCGGAACTGATACTAGAGGACGAGTTACAGTTGTGTGGATTAATGCCCATTGCATTGTCTTCAGCAGTGGCTTCCTGCTCGCCTGCTGCGCTGCCTGGAGGACTGCACTGAGAAGGAGCTCAAACGCTTCAAGTGGCACCTGTGCCAGCGCTTGCGAGACTGTTGGGAACCTGTCCCCCGAGGTCGCTTGGAAAAGCTGGACGAAATGGATGTGGTGGACGCCATGGTGGAAGCGTACACTGTGGAGGGCGCCCTTGAGATCACTCTGCACATCCTCAGGAGGATGGATCTAAATGAGCTTGCATTCAGACTCTGGAGAGACGCACTATGCCGTAAACATGTTTAACATTTTTTCCTAAATTTTCGAGAAACCTGGTTCAGACATGTCCAGTGAGACAGTAATGATTCCCATTATATTCAGAAAAGATATTGTATATGCAGTTTATGAGCCCTTTGGAATCATCAGGATTTCTGCACGAATGGCTCCTAAAACGTGCTTTGTCCTTCATCTAAGTCACAATAATAGATGAACTCTAGTAAAGAAAGTAGTCACCACAAGACTACTGAAAATACACACACACTGGCTGAAACCGCGTGTCCCGAGTGGGATCGCGGCAAACTGGAGCCTAACCCAGCAACACAGGGCATAGGGCTGGAGGGGACACACCCAGGACGCGCAAGGCACCCCAAGCGGGATTCGAACCCCAGACCTGCCAGAGAGCGGGACAGCCCTCCGTGCACCCGTCCCCCCATAGAAAATATTGTTTAAATATTTACATGTTCAGCAAAAATGTGGTTTCCCCATGAGCTATTTGTTTTATCAGGGAATATCTGAGGACAAGTGACTTAAGTGAAGATTAGACAATTTTAGGTACTATTCATGAAGAAATTCCCTTAATTCCAAAGGGTTTACAAACTTTTTAAATAACTGACTGTTTTAGCTCATTGTCTGATTTGCCAAAACATGTAAATACTGCACTTCATGGCCAAAATTATCTGGACACTTGACCATCATACTTATATGAGCTTGTTGGACATCCCATTCCAAAACCATGGGCATTAGTATGCAGTTGCCCCTCCCTTAGCGGCTATATCAGCCTCCACTGTTCTGGGAAGGCTTTCGACAAGATTTTGGAGTGTGTTTATGGGAATTTGTGTCCATTCTGCCAAAAGAGTATTTGTGAGGTCAGTTACTGATGTGGGACGAGAAGACCTGGCTCGCAATTGGCGTTCCAATTCTTTCCAAAGGTGTTCAATAGGGTTGCGCTCAAGTCTCTGTGCAGGCCACTGGAGTTCCTCCACACCAAACTCGTTAAATCATGTCTTTATGGACCTGGCTTTAAGCATAGGGGCACAGTCATGCTGGAATGGAAAAGGGCCTTGCCCACACTGTTGGCGCAAAGTTAGAAGTGCCCAGTTGTCTAAAATGTCTTTGTGTGCTGTACCATTAACAGTACTCTTCACTGGAACTAAAGGGCCTAGCCCAGACCTGGAAAAACAGCCCCAGGCCATTTTCTTTCCTCCACCAAAGTTTACAGTAGGCACTATGCCTTCCGGTAGGTGCGTTCTCCTGGCATCCACCAAACCCAGATTCGTCCATCAGACTTCCAGATATTTAAGCATGATTTATCAGTCCAGAGAACACATTTCTCTGGAGTGTGTGCAGCCTGCAACACGTTGCTCAGAGTCTAACGGCGGCGGCGTACTTTACACCACTCCAGCCAACGCTTGGCATTGCACATAGCGATCTTAGGCTTGTATGCAGCTGCTCTGCCATGGAAACCCATTTCATGAAGCTCCCGACACATATTTCTTGTTCTGATGTCGCTTCCAGAGGCAGTCTGGAAC
Source organism: Scleropages formosus (assembly GCF_900964775.1). Taxonomy (NCBI): domain Eukaryota; kingdom Metazoa; phylum Chordata; class Actinopteri; order Osteoglossiformes; family Osteoglossidae; genus Scleropages; species Scleropages formosus. The sequence continues at coordinate 43,444,771 of NC_041807.1, read as the reverse complement.
TCTGCAGTGAGTGATGCAATAGATTTCTGCGTGCTACATGCTTCAGTACTCAGCAGCCCCGCTCTGTGAGTTTGCGTGGTCTGCCACTTTGTGAATGAGCTGTTGTTTCTCCTAGATGCTTTCACTTCACAATAATAGCACTTACAGTCGACTGGGACGAAGCAGAAATTTCATGAACCGACTTGCGGCAAAGGTGGCATCCTACGACAGCGTCACGTTTGAAGTCACTGAGCTCTTCAGAATGACCCATTTTACTGCCAGTTTTTGTCAATGGAGACTACATGGCTATGTGCTGTAGTTTATGCACCTGTTAACAATGGGTGTGGCTGAAACATCTGATCTTGATTTGTAGGACGGGTGTCCACATACTTTTGGCTATATAGTGTATATCCCTATAAAGTGAGGAGGTATGCTTGGATTGTCCTTCCTATTACTTTCCCGATATCCGTACTCCCCCTGAGCACTGGAGAATTTCCATTAAAGACAGATGTTCTGTTGATTCCATGTGTCCACCGCCCTACCTGACTGCGGATCATGCAGATTCACACCGAGTGTTCCCATTGTGTTCCCAGCCAGCACAGAGCACAAGCCCACCCTCACAGCAGAAGCGGAAGAAGCGGATCAACAAGAGTTGGCTGAGGACTGCAGCAGTGACTCCGAACACAGTGTGTATTGGGATGCGGAGGAAGGAGATCCTGACTCTCATCCAGCCCAGGATCAAAGCCTCGCTGTGGGATTTGAGGAGGGAGGAGCTGCATCTCGCACAAGTTTTTTTGGCAAGCAAGAGGCGATACAGGCTGCACCTATCACGAGTCTTGCTGCAGGTCTTCACAAGGAAGATGCTGTCTCTGAACAGCATGAGAATGGATGTTCTGCCTTGAGACTCTGTGAGGATCCTGTAGAGCGAGGTGTTCCCCCTGAAAAGGGTCCCTCTGTAGGACATAAGAATGAACATGCTGCAGCTGCCATCAAACTCCTTGGAGATCCCGAGGTGCAAGATGTCACCTCTGAGACGAGTTTCTTTGGTGAGCAAGAAGTGGGAGTTGCTGCCTCGATCTTGAGACCCCCTGGAGACACTGAGAACCAAGATGTTCCCTCTGACAGTAATCTTTCTGGAAAGCATGAGGAAGGGAACAACAACTCAGACAGGAGTCCTCTTGATGAGGCTGTAAGCTGTCAGAGCGAGAGGTAGGAGAAGCCCGTATGACTTTGACCAGGCTTCACTGAGGCCTTGTGGGCTCATGATTGACATGTGAAACATGTACCTCACACTAGCTGTCCTCTGTCTGGTCATCGCAGGGTCCTAAGTTCAGCAGAGCCCAAGAATTTGTTAGAGGTTTTGACCCTGGAGTTAACATTCAAGGTGAACTCGGTATTTCATGCACCTTTTTCTAGTCATGGCTATTTGAGCAGTAAAGAGAACCTGTTGCTTCTCCCTTGTATTCTTCTGTGTGTTTGTTCCAATAAAGTTCGCACTTTTTGATTCCAGATGCTGTGCAAAACGCTGGAGCAGCTGCTGCAGCGTGAGCTGGAACGCTTTAAGAACCGTCTCATTAAGGACTACCCAGAATTATTTGATAGCAGCCTGGAAGAAAAGCATGCACTGGATGTTGTTAAAATGCTGCTAGAGGGTACATCCAGATCAGACTCTCTGAACATCACCTTGCAAGTTCTGAGAAGCATCGATCAGGAAGCACTTGCGAACTCACTAGAGAGGGAGAAGGGTAAGTGTTCACCTAGCCCATCCTTATCCAGTGCAAAAGCTGCAAGCTGATATAGTCACTAAGGGCCATATTAAGGAGGAAATCCATTCAAGTCCTGTAACAAAATGGTAGCTGTTAGCAGATAGCCCTTTAGTTCCCTCAGTATCTCAATATATCTAAATGTAAACAAAAAGTAGACTTACTATTATAAAAAAAAAAATAACATACAGAAACCTCGATAGTATAATAGTGTCACATGGATGATTCCAGTAAGGGTCCTTCATGCCACTTCTCATACCAGTGAAGCAATGAATGATCCTGGGAGGATTATATTTGTTCAATAGGTGTTCATTTTACACAGATACACCCATCTATTTAAAACTGCATAATGAACAACAATTCAGTTTTCTCTTTGGATACTTTCACTGACTAGTAAAGTGAAGACTGTACACTCTTCGTAACAGGGAGTGTACAGCACGCTCCTCCAAACTGCTTAGGTTCCACCGCCAAACCCAGAGTTTGTCTCACGCCATGCAACAGACCCAAAAAGCCTCTGAGACTACAGTGCCGTTTTCCATGTGCTCTGATCATGTGAAATGTGGCCTGTAGAGTGACAGTTTTGAGAACAGAATGTAATATTTTTGGTATGGTTTCCACTGGTTCGTAGTGTTTGTATATTTTCAGCAAGTAAACCATCAGTACAACAAATGCCTCTGTACCTGGAATGCATATGAAAGGCAGCCACTGAGAGTAAATATTGTATTGTACTGTCAATAAAGACACAAAATAATATTAAGGTACACTTAGACTATCGAGATAGACTGGTAGATAAAATGATTATTAATCCATGTAGTTCCATCAAAGTTCCACATCAGTGTTCATTAATGGCCCACTCTGCACACCACACACTTCTGTTCAAAGGAAATTGTGGAGAAAATGTATCTGCTCCCATGTGCGGACTATTATAGTCAATGCTCAAAGTGTAAACCTCCTCTTTTTCAGAGAATGCTATTAGAAAATTCCAGAACGAGCTGTTTTTCAAGTTGAAAAGGGAATTTAAACGCATATTTTAAGGAATGGCAGAGCAAGAAAGCCTGCTCTTGTGTGGAGCTTACAGGAAGGAGGACATGAGGATGAACACAGAACGCAGCATTCTGACAACCGGCTCTGAATCTCTGCAGCCAGGTGTCTACAAAAGACCTCTGGAGACCAACGTGGGCACTTTCAACATGGATGGGTTACCAAAGTTCACCTGACAGTCCTGGAAAGTGAAGTGGTTGCACTATAAACCATGGGTGTGCTTGGCATTTTAGAAGGAAACTTGCTGCATCTCTGCCATCACATTGTGTCCGTTTGTGTGTCACTGTTCTCCACCAACAGAGCACAGAGTTACAGCAACAACCACTGAACCGGCTTCTCTCAGAGGGGTTAAGTTTCCTTTATGTAGCACACAGTACTGGATGGTAACACCAACACCACACTCCTTGTATTACAGCCTGTCTCCCAGCAGGCTGATGGAAAGCGTGTGTGATGTGTGGCCCCAGCTTGCAGACTGAGCTCCCTGCTAATGGAGTGGGAGTGCAAATCTCAGGAATGCTGATATTGCAAGACACGGGACAAATAAAATGAAATACAAACGCAAAGCAGAGTATTTAGCGAATAGTCTGAGTAACCCTGGGCACCCTAGCAGCCCCACAGAACTTGGAGTTGGACAGAAGAGTGACTGCAGAGCGACTGCCAAACGTCCCACGTCTTGGGAAGGCGTCCTGATGCAACGCGTCGACCCGAGTGCCTCTTGAAGAAAACTCATTTTCACTGCTACTGTACATGTTAGTATCGCTTGATCTTTGCTCAGTTTAAGAATCGTCATTTCCTTAATTGCCGAAGTCATAAATCTTGTACGATGCCTCTGTTGGTCTTACCCACTGTGGAATTTTGGTTCACTGTCCCCCAAGCAACAAAATGTGCACAGAGTATTGCATTTGCTGTACATTAGTGAAAAAGGGGGGTGCGGTGGCGCAGTGGGTTGGACCGCAGTGCTGCTCTCCGGTGGGTTTGGGGTTCAAGTCCCGCTTGGGGTGCCTTGCGGCGGACTGGCGTCCCGTCCTGGGTGTGTCCCCTTCCCCCTCCGGCCTTACGCCCTGTGTTGCCGGGTAGGCTCCGGTTCCCCGTGACCCCGTAAGGGACAAGCGGTTCTGAAAATGTGTGTGTGTGTGTGTGTGTGTGTGTGTGTGTGTGTGTGTGTGTGTGTAGTGAAAACGTCACAAAAAAAGACGCTTCAAAAACAATGATCTGCATAAAAAGACAATAAATCGAGTGTGTGCAGCCTGCTCCCAAGCAGCCACACGACTGGTCCCCTGGTTTATCGGAGTTGACAAAATGCTCAACACATTACTGGTGAAGCCACTCAGTTGGTGTGATTCCTAGAGTCTAAACTTAACAGTTACAAAGTGATCTGTATCTGCATCTGCATTAATTCTTTCTCAGGGCACAGCTACTAGAGATTCAACAGTTACCTCACTCTTATCTTGCTTTCTCTGTTGTGCGCTTGGCTTTTAACAGGAAAACACTCACTCACACTGTAATCAGAGCTTGACATTAACACCTGCCACCCGCCAAATGCGGGTAGAAAACGGCGATGGCGGGTACCTCAATCACCCCCACTAGCCACTTTGGCGGGTGACGTTTTGGTGGCATGAAAAATAAAGTTCACAAAACTCTCCTTAGACGATCAAGTCAATGTCATCCTAAATAAAACGACTCCCATGAGCACTTGCTGCACAGTGTGTGCACGCATACTATTGGGCGCAGAAAAGTTGAAAATGTGGCGGCATATTAAGGGTATGAGAAGACTAGGTAAACAAACAGATAACACAGCACAAAAACAGAAGAGAGTAGATCAAGATCAAGATGAGACAAAGAAAACTAGGATTTTCAATGAAAAGTGGAGACGGTCGGAGGACGAAGACCGGTTTGTTGTCAGAACTTAGAGAGCATTGCTGTGAAAGTACTTGTCATGATGAAGTGAAGTCGTCACAGTTTGAAAAGATGATGCTGCTTTTGCGCAAAGTCCACGCGATCAGGAAGTATGGCGGACCCTTCACTCGTAACTCGTGGATAGGCGAGGAAGTATTGATCAAAAGTAACATTACTGTACTTGATTGCTGGTAACTACATTAATTTTACACATTTTAAGATAAGCAAGGTAACTTAGTTTACATGTAATACCATCGTCAGCTAGGCAGGAATTTCAGAATGTAGGCAGATGAAATTAAAAAGGTCTGAGCAGCCAAATTAACATTAAGGCTATACTAGCAAAAAAAAGAAAGGAAAAAAAAAAAAAAATATATATATATATATATATATATATATGTGTGTGTATTATATATATATATATGTGTGTTTAAAAAAAGTTACCTGTTTTATTAAGCAAGATGAAATTGTTATTTTTTTCAACAATGTGGATGCACAAAAAGGCTGAACTTATTTTTGTTCAAATAAATGATCAAACAATGCAGTTACAGGCTCCAGTTACCTTTTATTTATGTGTGGGGGGAGGGGCATTTTGGCTAGTGACTTTGGAAAATCACTAGCCACAGTGGCCGGTGAGCCAAAACATTAACATCAAGCCCTGCATGTAATCCTTTGCTTCAGAAAGTGCTCAGCTAGTACCCATGACCCTGTGACAAGTAACATGTAAACGAGGCCACGCCCATGTTCAGCCTCCAACCGTCACAGCACCACGCTTGGCAAGCACACCGTTTCCGTGGAGACGCTGAGCCCAGCAAAAGCCGACTGGCGCTGAAACTCGTTGCGAAGCCTCTTGGCCCAGAGGTCTCGTGCAGTCTGGGTCTCTGACACAAGGCCTTCTGGGACGCTGAAGGAATACAGACAGCACTTGTCGCTCCCAGAGACTGCCGCACAGAGGGCACTAGCGCGCATCACCTGCAGCGGTACCATGCCCAGGCAATTGGTGGAGTCGCGTCGCGGATCGAACCAATACGTAACAGGGTAGCCCAGCAGGAGCCCAAACAGGGAGCAAAGGTTCCAACCATCGAAAAGCTGAACATCAAGCGTGCGCACCAGTGGTGCGTCAAACTGAGAACTCTGGGCCAGCGCTCTGAAGTTACCCAGGATGCTCTGCACCACCTTGTCCATCCCAGTGGAGTCCAAGTCCACGACCGTGGGCCGAACCTGGTGCTGCCCCACGTCGACCACAGTGACTGATGTTCTGTTGAGGAGCAGCTCCTCCAAGCGCATGATGCTCAGCTTCTGGTTCACGATAAGAACACTATCATCAATTACCAGCAGATGTAGCTCTCTGCCCACAAACTCCGCCTCCTGCAGGTCGCACAGGTAGCGCCGCACCTGATCTGGACTGGCACAGTTGGTGTCGTACAGCAGCGCAGGTTTCAGCCCTAAATCTACAGCTTGCACCTGGGCTGCCAGGCCCAGACACGCAGAGGCAGACAAGCGGCTCCGCTTCTTCCCCGAGGCCAGATGGCGGCGCGCTGTGCAGACCCATGTGCACGACATGGCCGACTCACACCCAGATGCTCTGAAATTCCAACAGAGATTGTGTGAATGAACAGGCTGGGTGTAAGACAGTGATGGATTCCATCTACTAGCGTATGGTGACTCTAATCATGCTTTAAATAGCTATTTAAGTTGGTTTAAAAATCTTCCTCAATCTAGAATGGCCAGTAGGGGGCGGCCAGTGGCACCCAAACTCCTACACATTGGTATACAGCCAACCTTTTATTTGTATTACGTCTCCTGATCCTTGTTCGGCACACAGTCATTGTGCACCTCCAAATGAATTCAACTGAATGGGTTTGAATTGCACGTCCTGTACTCGTACCAAGAGTACCAACATCATCAACCCAAACAAAGAGCATCTGTACCACCAGTTTCAACCCAGACCAATATAATCAACATCATCAACACAAAGGTCTCCCTCCTCTCCTTCCTGTCTAAAACTCTAGAGTGGGTGGCCTGTGATCATCTGTCTGATTTCCTCACCCGGATACATGTCCTCGATGGACATCGGTCTGGTTTTAAAGTCGGTCACTCTTCCCGTCTCTCTCCTGCGTGATGTTCCTGCTACTGCCATCAAACCTCTACAGCTGATACGGAGTACCGTGGTAAAAGTTGTGTTTGACTTGCCAAAGTGTTTGCGTGTATCTCCTCTACTCATTTCCCTGCACTGGCTTCCTATAGCTGCCCGGATCAAATTTAAGACCCTGGTTATTGCCTATAAATGCATCAACAGAACTGCTCCCAGATATTTACAAGACTTGATCAACCGCTACACCCCAACCAGACCCCTTCGCTCATCTACTTCCGGCCGCTTGGTGGTCCCACGCACAGAAGGTAAAGCACGGAGGTTCTCGGTTCTGGCTCTGTTGTGGTGGAACGACCTTCCCATCTCACTCAGAACTGCTGAATCTGTGTCTACGTTCAAGAAGGGTCTCAAAACTCACCTTTTCCGGACTCACTTCACCCAACATCTCTCCACCTCATGTATGGTGTCAGTGTTAATGGACCGTAACTTTATGATCATCCCCAGATAAGGCTTTACACAGCTACTACTCCGGCATTGTACGTGAATGTTTGTGTACTTAATTAATTGATTGATTGATTGATTGTAGGAAGGTGATCAGGATTAGTCTATCCTGAGTTTCATGCACCTACTCGAGCGATGAACATCGATGCATCAGGTGGAAAGTAAGAAACTAGGTTTCCTTAAAAATCACGTCTGCAGCCATGTCTCTTTCTCCTAATGTATTGTACACATTGTATTTTCTATGAGATGTACATAATTTTAGAGGAAAGTATCTGATAAACTAATAAATGTAAATGTAAAGAGCATTAGACAGTGCCACCAGTTCCAACGCAAACCAACACAGCACCAATCTTACACCCTTTACTGAATTTTTTAACATGCCCTTCATTAACAAACTGCATGTTTTGTACTTTATTCATAAATACTTCACTCAGACGGTAAGAAGAAGGAGAAAAACTTAGGGCACGGTGGCGCAGCAGTGGTTCGAGTCCCTCTTGGGGGTCTTGCGATGGACTGGCATCCCGTCGTGTCCGTGTGTGTGTGTCCCTGTGTCCCTGTGTCCCTCCAGCCTCGCGCCCTATAGTATATAGTATCGTATATGTTGCCGGGCGGGTAGGATCCGGTTCACCGCGACCCCGTTTGGGACAAGCAGGTTAAGACAATGTGTGTGTAAGTAAATGCCCCAGTTTTGAGCATTCACGCAGTGGCTGCTTGGTGGACATCAGTCACTGACTCAGTGAGTGTAATAATAAAAAAAATAAAAAAAAATAAAAACCCAGCCTACGCTACAGAGTTCAATCACGTCAGAATCAACAACACAGTTTACACCAAATTCTATTATTTCATGCGCTACTTCTCGTACTACAGATAATTAAGTTTGCATGTAGTTTCGTTCATCAGTTCAGTAAATGTCGTAACTGAAACAAGAGCCGCCTCACCGTTAGCTTTCTCTTCGCTAACTTTGTCATTTTAAACACTCTTCAGAAAACACACGACATCATGGCGGCGCCTCGTCCCTTTTTTCTTCTTGCCTTCTTCGCCACGGCACTTTGGGGTTCGCCAAACACTCTGCTGCCCCCTGCAGCTCTGGAGGGCAACGACACGTTTAAGTTCGTTCGTTCGTTCGTTCGTTCGTTCGTTCGTTCGTTCGTTCGTAAGCGGCTTACAGTGCAACCCATCTACTATTATTAGCCCATTTATAGAGCTGTGTAATGATGACGTATTATTGTGGAGACCGAGGGGTTGTCGCCCTCCGCCTGCCCGCCCGCGCGCGCTGGCTGTTATACTTGTTCGTGTACAGATTTGTGCCCCGCACGTTTTGGAGTTTAATGTTCTTTATTTTGGGGGGTGCGATGGCGCAGTGGGTTGGATCAGGTCCTGCTCTCCAGTGGGTCTGAGGTTCGAGTCCCGCTTGGGGTGCCTTGCGACGGACTGGCGTCCCGTCCTGGGTGTGTCCCCTCCCCGCGACCCCGTATGGGACAAGCCGTTTCAGAAAGTGTGTGTGTGTGTGTGTGTGTGTGTTCTTTATTTTATCGTGAAGACAGCTGTGTGAAGCATAAGTCACCCATGGTTGCCTACAAGATTATATTAAATGAAGAGCTTCCACTTTTTCCGTGTCCGTCCGGGTTTATACACCTTTTTTGGAATACACGTGAGGATCTGGGCTAACTCCTTAGCCAGATCGTTACAGCTGGGTTAATGTTACTGGAGAAATTCAGGGTAAACACCTTGCTCAACGGTACTGCTGCTGGAAGTGGGATTTGAGTCTGCAACCTTTGGAGTCAAAGGCAGCTCTCAAGTACCAGCTGCCCCCTATAGTGTCCACACGCACGCACGCAGAGTTCTGTGCTCCTCTTGCATCCATAGCGTCCGCTGCGGTTGAGTCCATCCGTCTGTTTGCTTCTCGTCCCCTTCTTGTCGTTTTCCGACTTCTCCATCATCACCGTCTTTCTGAGCGAATCCGGCCGTCTCACCGTGTGTCCGCAGTACGACCACCTCGGTCTCGCCCTTTGAGCTGCCAGCGATAGTTTCGTTTGGTCCCACATCCATCGGCTTGTTTTCCTGCCTGTTCGCGTTGTCCTTACAAGCGTCCTTCAACTCCATGGCTGAAAAAAGTCCACGTTTCTCCCATTTTATTTTTTTTCTTTAAAGTCCACATTTCACGTCCGTGATGCTACTGAAAGGCACAACTGGCTGAACAATTCTCATCACAATCAGCTTCACGTCTGAGGACCTTCTCTTTCTCTGCAGCTCTTCAGCGTAACTCTCCGTGGACGGGCGGCGCCGGTCACGCTCAGGGTCCCGTGTCACTGTCCGCATTTTGCGGTTTCTTTCCGGGCCCTCAACTCCGAGCAGTTTGCCAAAGGACCCGAGCAGGAGCACCAGGGTGATGATGGACACGCAGTTCATTTAGGTTTATTCATTAATGTGACACTTTTCTCCAAAGCGACTTACCGTGTTAAACTTTCAGTTATTTTCCCATTTATACAGCTGGGTAATTTTTATTTTTTATTGGTTCATGGTCCAGCACCACCTTGGCTGTGAGAGAGAAGAGGGACAGCTGGACAGTAGGAGACACAGGGGGCTGACGGACAGGGGTGTGGACACAGCGACACACCCTTTCTGCTGTCTCAGTGTATGTGAGAGAGTGTGGGCCGCAGCACCACAAGCTCTCTGTCCCATGGGGCACAGCACCACATTTTCCCTCCGGTACTATGGTACCTCTTTAGGACGTGCAACATTTTGGAACCTAGAACCTTCTGGTAAGTTGAGGCAAAACGTGGGACAAAATGAACAGCATCAGGCAGTGAAAGATTATTATTAAACTGTATGTTTTAACTGTAACGTTCTCAAGAAACTGAAAAGGGACCGCAGACACCCTGCAGGTGGCTGACAGAACGTACCTTAATAGTATATGTGTACTATAGTAAAAGAAGAAACACAAGTAAAACACACTGTACACTCTAGAAAGATCATGTTCACTGTTTTCATTGCTGGGAGGATGTTGGGAGATGCTGGGAGGACACCGGAGAATGTTCTGAGGACAAAACATTTTGTTGGGAGCGACCTCAAGGGCTATGTCCCCCTCCCCCCAAGCTGCCGGTTGCAGGGCTCATAGCGGTTATAAGACCCTCTCCTTGCCCTTGGAGCCCTGACAGCTCTGCAGCAGGCTGTAGAACTGCTTCAGGTGGCTCACGATGTTGTCCGTGGAGATCTGCAGGCGTATGCCGCCGCTGTCGAGGGAGCGCGTCCCATCGCTCGAGAACATCTCGCTGACCATGTGAGCCATCACGGGCACCACCTGCAGTGACAGACAGGGGGCACTGTGTGGCACAAGAGCCATCTGTCACTGGCAGGCGCGCACACACACACCCTTGCTCCTCACCTGCACCGTGATGAGCTTCCTCTCACGCGGCCTGCCATCCGGCCGCTGTTCGGAGACAGGGCCACACCTGAGGAAGACGGTGCAGAACAGCTGCTGCACCCACACTTCCGCAGCACCCACCATGGACACCCACCTGTGGGCACAAAAGAAGGAAGGGAAGAGGGTGTTTCTTCAGCCATGTCTTCATCCTCCAGCTCTGTGTTTTTGTCCTCCCACGTACCTGAACCAGTGGAGCCTGAGGGCCAGCAGGGGACACTCAGATCAGGGGTCAGGTGCCAGTAGTTTGTGGGTTCACACCCCCCACTGTGACCGTGTTGCAGAATTTCAGTCACACAGCTCATGTTCATGCAGATACACCAAGGGGACATGAAGGAGTTGCTGACACACATTCCATATCAAGGTGTTATTTAAAGTGTCCCCGCATTTCCACACTGCTTTACATGTAACTTAGAAGTGCTCATTCATTGCAATTTCTTCAGACATTATCACTTTAATGTTGTATACTATCTGTAATGTCTGGTAACATCTTACGTGCTCAATGTGTCTCAAAGAGCTCCACCACCTCAAATACACATCAAATATAAATGCAAGTGTCCCTGGCCAATAAAGCGTGAGATATCCATCCGTCCATTTGTCCATCTATTGATCTTTATCCATCTATCCATCTCACCCCTCACATTAAGCGCTGGTCCTTACCAGGGACACAGCAGTTCACCGCCTATCCAGTAACCACTGGGTATAAGGCCAGGACAGGGCAGCCAAACCACTCTCACTCTCTCTCTCTCTCTCTCTCACACACACACACACACACACACACACACACACACACACACACACACACGCAGACTACGGGCTAGGGGTTGAGTCACATGCGCCATGGGTGAGCTGCCATCGCACTTGGAGGCCAGAATAGAAAGTGCAGAAAGGAAGAAAGCGTAAACATGTTTGCCAACAGAACACCATGGCCCACCAGAGACACTCATGATGGGTATCATGTCTGTCCTTTAGCCAGTCCACAATCACTCGAGTGGAGAATCACCAACTTCCTCCATCATATTTAATTGAGCGTGGTTCCTCCTATCATATCATGTTCACAGAAAATACACACCCTTCTCCAACAAGCAACGCAGTAAAACAGCATTGTGATTTGCAGTGATAACTGAGCTTCTTCACCTCTGCCCGCTTGGTGGTCCCACATTTACATTTATTAATTTAGCAGATGCTGTTGTCCAAAGCGACGTACATCTCAGCAAAAGTACAATTTATGCAATATGCACACACAGGAGGTAGAACATCAAAAGCACAAAGGTTTTCAGTTCTACCTCTACTGTGGTGGAATGAGCTCCCCTGTCACTCAGAACTGCTGAATCCCACTGAAAACTCAACAAGTGTCTCGAAACACACCTCTTTTAGACTCGCTTCTCCCCTGATCTGCTAAGTGCTCCATAAATGTGTACTGTATTATTGTTTTAAATAAAAAGCCCAGCATGCAGCTGCTTATGTGGTAGTACATATTGGTGTAGTGCTGTATTGTTGTAGTACTTTACCAGTGTAGTACCGTACTAGTGTGCTGGTGTAGTATTTTACCAATGTAGTACTGTACTAGTGTGCTGGTGTAGGACTTTACCAGTGTAGTACTGTAGTAGTGTGACACAGCCAAAGCACATCAGTAGCTCTCTACCCCCCAGGTACCACAGTGAGCTACTCTTAAGTGGAAAAAACTCAGATTTTTATCTACTTGTACAAACGGAGCCTTTTTTACAGTTCTACTGCAGTGTTCACATTATTATTATTATTATTATTATTATTATTATTATTATTATTATCAGTGTGGTTTGGAAAATGTCAGTGTTACAGAGCAGTGCAAGAAACAGGACATATTGTATTTTTTATTGTTTGAGTTGGTGTTGTTGATGTTGTGTGGGAAGGTGTTGTTTGTATTTGGTTGTCAACTTATAATTGCTGATGAATGATTGGCATTGAGTTTAATTGTACAATTTGGAATGCGATTTGTAGAACTGCCACTAGATGTCCATACGTTAATTACATTCTTTGTTTTTTGCGTAAATGCCAGAGCAGTAGGGAAGAAGAGTTTTTGCCTCAGAGTGTACAAGTGGAGCGACGGATGTTTTGTTGGCATTTTAATTAAATGTAACGTTTTTATTAGAAACCCCGGAGTCGGTCTCGTCATTTGCGAACTTGAGAAGCTGCAACGGTGTTTCGTGACAACAACAGGACATGTGTTTTCATACAAAAGTCTCAGTGCATCAGAGACACACACACACACACACACACACACACACACACACACACACACACACACACACACTGCTCAGATTGTTCATCTGGCTCTTTCCTCCACAGTGGCTTACACTGATTTACCCATTTGTACAGTGGTATCAGTTCAGGCTAAGGGCATCACAGCAGGAAGGGCATTCGAACCCGAGTCCATCCTTGTTGCTCCCTATCCAGGGAGGTGGACAGGCTGTTTTCGTGCTCACTGTATGTGTGTACGTTGTACTTTTACCGCACGCCGGTGTATTCCTGCACATAAACTGCTCTAGTGGACCAGCTACTGAGTTTGTTTCCCAAATTCTGCCATCATGCTGCACATCTGTTGTTCTGTGACACGTTTCATATTTCGAAAACTTTTCTGTTCTTTTTTGATATCTGGACATGCAGAGTGAAGCGGGTGTGTAATGTTGGGTGGTGTTTTCTGTGTGATAACTGTGTTTCTTGTAAGAGTGAACTTTAACGTTAATGGAAGTGTACATTAGGAGAGGCTCCAGTGCCCCCCGACAACAAAGTTGGAAGTTGTGGAAGCTGGAGTACTTTTTTGACCCGGTACATTTTGCTGATGCAGATTTTTTTCACAACTTCTGTACTGTACTTTTACTTGAGTATTGCCTTTTCTGGCTTCAGCCTCCTTGACTCACAGTAATCCTAAAGAAGGTTGGGCAGCAGTGCCCATAGTTCACAACCACTTAGCAGCCTTACCGTTGTTCTCACTATTATTATGGTGCACAGCTCCGTGTTTGGAAGATGACGTCTTGTTGTTGGGTATCAAAGCTGACTATTAATAGGCGCACATTTGAGACTTTGGGGTTAAGAGGGATTATGGATTAGACTTGTTTGACTCAGCGGATTTGTCAAAGGCTGCGGTGTAGGGCACACTGGCAGACAGCCGTTCCCTTGTGTTACTTAGTCGGTCTGTCGGTCCCTGTGTGACCTGAGCACACAGCATTGACCATCAAAAAGGCTCATTAATTCCTCCACTTCCTCAGGCATCTGAAGAAAGCCAGGATGCCCACTAGAGTCCTCACCACTTTCTACAGGTGTGCTGTGGAGTCCGTCCTCACAGGGTGTATTACGTCCCAGGGTGGCAGCTGCTCCATACAGGACAAGAAAGCCCTCCAGAGGGTGGTCAAAACAGCTGAGGAAATCATCGGCACACAGCTACCAGCAGTCGAGGACACCTACGCCAGACACTGCATCAGAAAGATGATGTGCATCGTGAAAGATCACAGTCACCCCGCACAGGCACTTTTCTCTTCCCTGCCCTCTGGAAAGCGGCTCGGGTTTATTCGAACCCGCACAGCTAGGTACAGGAACAGCTTTTACCCCACTGCTGTAAGAGTATACAACAATGTGCCACCTTTAGTAACTAGAGTTGGACTGCTCCACCCAAGCACATTGGTACATTACATTGCCACTGCCACTTTAAACATTCTCATTCTCATTCTCTCATTCTGAGTTCTCTGCCTGTCAGCTGGTATTACTGTTACTACTGTTACCATTATTTATTGCTATTGCTGTTGCACTACTCACCGCCATTGTCATTGTTTTGTTTGTGCAGTATTTCTATTGTCTCTGTCTTTGTCCATGGTCTGTGGAGAAGCATTCGGGAAGAATTTCATGATACATGTACATGGTACTGTATCTATGACATCCATCCATCCATCCATCTTCCTCCGCTTTTATCCGAGGCCGGGTCGCGGGGGCAGCAGTCCGAGCAGAGTCCTCCAGACTTCCCTCTCCCCACACACCTCCTCCAGTTCCTCTGGGGGAACCCCAAGGCGTTCCCAGGCCAGCTGGCAAACGTAGTCTCTACAACGTGTCCTGGGTCTGCCCCGAGGCCTCCTCCCAGTGGGACAAGCCCGGAACACCTCCCCAGGGAGGCGTCCAGGAGGCATCCGGAACAGATGCCCGAGCCACCTCAACTGGCTCCTCTCGATGCGGAGGAGCAGCGGCTCTACTCCGAGCTCCTCCCGGGTGACTGAGCTCCTCACCCTATCCCTAAGGGTGCGCCCAGCCACCCTGCAGAGGAAACTCATTTCTGCCACTTGTATCCGCGATCTCATTCTTTCAGTCATGATCCAGAGTTCATGACCATAGGTGAGGGTAGGAACGTAGATCGACCGGTAAATTGAGAGCTTTGCCTTACGACTCAGCTCCCTCTTCACCACAACAGACCGGTACAATGACCGCATTACTGCGGACGCCGCACCGATCCGTCTGTCAACCTGCCGCTCCATTTTTCCCTCACTCGTGAACAAGACCCCGAGATACTTAAACTCCTCCACTTGAGGGAGCAACTCCCCCCTAACCCGGAGGGAGCAATCCACCTTTTTCCGACTGAGAACCATGGCCTCGGATTTGGAGGTGCTGATTCTCATCCCCGCCGCTTCGCACTCGGCTGCAAACCTCCCCAGTGCACGCTGCAAGTCTTGACTTGATGAAGCCAACAGGACCACATCGTCCGCAAAAAGCAGAGACGAGATCTTGCGGCCACCAAAACAGACACCCTCCGTTCCCTGACTGCGCCTAGAAATTCTGTCCATAAAGATAATGAACAGAATCGGTGACAAAGGGGAGCCCTGGCGGAGTCCAACATGCACCGTGAACAGGTCTGACTTACTGCCGGCAATGCGAACCAAGCTCCTACTCCGGTCATACAGGGAACGAACAGCCCGTAGCAACGAGCCCCGAACCCCATAATCCCGAAGTACCCCCCATAGGATGCCACGAGGGACACGGTCGAATGCCTTCTCCAGGTCCACAAAACACATATGGACTGGTTGGGCAGACTCCCACGAACCCTCCAGCACCCTAGGGAGGGTATAGAGCTGGTCCAGTGTTCCACGGCCAGGGCGAAAACCGCATTGCTCCTCCTGAATCCGAGGTTCGACTATCGGTCAGATTCTCCTTTCCAGTACCCTGGCATAGACTTTCCCAGGGAGGCTAAGGAGTGTGATCCCCCTGTAGTTGGAACACAATCTCCGGTCCCCCTTCTTAAAAAGAGGGACCACCACCCCGGTCTGCCAGTCCAGAGGCACCGTTCCCGAGCTCCACGCGATGCTGCAGAGGCGTGTCAGCCAAGACAGCCCTACAACATCCAGAGACTTGAGAAACTCGGGGCGGATCTCGTCCACCCCCGGAGCCTTGCCACCGAGGAGTTTTTTGACTACCTCAGCAACTTCAGCCAGGGTAATGGACGAGTCCCCCTCCAAGTCCCCAGCCTCAGCTTCCTCTACGGAAGGCGTGTCGGAGGGATTGAGGAGATCCTCGAAGTACTCCTTCCACCGCCCGAGAACATCCTCAGCTGAGGTCAGTAGCGCACCACTTCCACTGTAAACAGTGTTCGTGGAACACCGCTTCCCCCTCTGAGTCGCCGGACGGTTTGCCAGAATCTCTTTGAGGCCGACCGAAAGTCTTCCTCCATGGCCTCACCGAACTCCTCCCAAGCCCGAGTTTTTGCCGCGGCGACTGCCAGAGCCGCGCTCCGTTTGGCCCGTCGGTACCCGTCAGCTGCTTCAGGAGTCCCATGAGCCAGCCAGGCCCGATAGAACTCCTTCTTCAGCTTGACGGCATCCCTTACTTCTGGTGTCCACCACCGTGTTTGGGGATTGCCGCCGCAACAGGCGCCGGAGACTTTATGGCCGCAGCTCCGAACCCCCGCCCCGACAATGGAGGAGCGGAACATAGTCCATTCGGACTCGATGTCCCCCACCTCCCTCGGGACCTGGTTGAAGCTCTGTCGGAGGTGGGAGTTGAAGACCTCTCTGACAGGGGCCTCCGCCAAACGTTCCCAACAGACCCTCACTATGCGTTTGGGCCTGCCAGGTCTGTTCAGCTTTTTCCCCTGCCATCGAATCCAACTCACCACCAGGTGGTGATCAGTTGACAGCTCAGCCCCTCTCTTCACCCGAGTGTCCAAGACATATGGCCAAAGGTCAGAAGAAACGACTACAAAGTCGATCATTGACCTCCGACCTAGGGTGTCCTGGTGCCAAGTGCACTGGTGGACACCCTTATGCATGAACATGGTGTTTGTTATGGATAAACCGCGACTAGCACAGAAATCCAATAACAACTCACCGCTTGGGTTCAGATCAGGGAGGCCGTTCCTCCCAATCACGCCCCTCCGAGTATCACTGTCGCTGCCCATGCGGGCGTTAAAGTCCCCCAGTAGAACGATAGAGTCCCCAGTGGGAGCGCCTTCCAGCGTGCCCCCCAGGGACTCTAAAAAGGCCGGGTACTCTACACTGCCGCTAGGCGCATAAGCACAAACGACAGTGAGAAACCGTTCCCTGACCCGAAGGCGTAGGGAGACGACCCTCTCATTCACCGGGGTAGACTCCAACACATGGCGGCTGAACTGTGGGGCTATTAATATGCCCACACCAGCCCGCCGCCTCTCACCTTGGGCAACGCCAGAATAGTGGAGAGTCCACCCTCGATCGAGTAGAGTGGTTCCAGAACCCAAGCTGTGAGTGGAAGTGAGCCCGACTATATCTAGACGGTATCTCTCAACTTCCCGCACCAGCTCAGGCTCCTTCCCCGCCAGTGAGGTGACATTCCAAGTCCCAAAAACCAGAGTTGGCGCCCGAGGTTTGGGTCGGCCGGGCACTCGGCCCCGACCACCGCCCAAATCACAATGCACCGGCCCCTTACGGTTTCTCTGGCAGGTGGTGAGCCCACCGAAGAGTATCTATGACAATAAACTCGAAACTTGAAGTCGCATTGAGATGACTATCTTGTCCACCAGGATAAACTCTGACTGTATGACAGCCAGCCAGGGGCTTGTGAGTATCCCTACACCTCCCTGGCGCCTCCCTCCCTGTGCAACTCCTGAACAGGAGCGAGACCACCCCCTATCAAGGAGTTTGGTTCCAGAGCAACACACTGTGAGTGGAGATGAGCCCAACTATATCTAGTTGGTATCTCTCAACCTCTCGATCCAGTTCCAGCTCCTTCCCCCCCAGTGATGTTACACTCCACATGCCAGAAGTCAGTTCCTGTTGCGGGGGGTCGCAAAGCCACGCGCCACCCTGCCTGCCCCCACTGCCTGAAAAGCATCGCACCCGACCCCCACGCTGGACTTTGTGGATAGTGGGCCTATATGGCCCCCCCCATGTTGCCTTTTCGGGCTGAGCCTGGCTGGGTTATGTGGGCTGCCCGGCCACTAGGTGCTCACATAGGAATACCACCCCTAGACCTGGCTCCAGGGGTAGGTCCTGGTGACCTTATTCCAGGCAGGGTAAACATTCTCCTGTTTACTTTTTTTCATGGGGTTTTTGGATTGTGTTAGTCTGGATCTTCGCTCCAGACCTGTTCGCCTTGGGAGACCCTACCAGGAGCATACTGCTTCCGAAGGTATAGCTCTGGAGATCCCTAGATCACGCAAGCCCTTCCGCCACACCAAGGCCCCAATCCAGGAAGGGTGTGACAACAACAGTCACTTTTAAAGTCAAGTTCCTTCTGGGCTCCAGAGATGTCAATGGCTGAGGCCTGAAAAGAACCTGACAGAAGACTATAAATGGTGCTAAAGAGACATATGGTGTGCACTGTCACCCTTCTACCTGCAGACTTAACGGAAAGCAAGTCACAGCACGTCAAGCTCTCACATGTGGTTCATCTCCTGAAAATGGCCGAATCACAAGAGGTTATGGAAGGGCCCTTGGTGGTATGAGGGAATGAGAAGCGCGAGTCCAGGCTGTTAGAATCAGAATCAGAATCAGAATCAGAACGAGCTTTATTGCCAAGTATGTTCGCACATACAAGGAATTTGTCTTGGTGACAGGAACTACCACAGCACAGACAGAATGACAGTGACAAGACAGGTGAGAAGATAGAGTATGTGAGCAAGGGATAAAAAATATTTAAAAATATAAAGTACCCAATATACAAAAATAGTCACTAGATACAAATGCAAGGGAGTGTGAGAGATATGTGATAAATAGTTATAAATATAAATATAAATAGCATTATGTATTGCACTGGTTTACTCTCTAGGGGGGATTTAGGTGTTCATGAGGTAGATGGCCTGAGGAAAGAAACTTTTCTTGTGCCTGGCTGTCCTGGTGCTCAGTGCTCTGTAGTGCTGGCCAGATGGCAAGGGTTCGAAGAGGAAGTAGCCTGGATGTGAGGGGTCTACAATGATTTTGCTAACCCTTTTTCTCACTCTGGACGAGTACAATTCTTGGACAGTGGGGGGGTGTGCGTGCCGATGATTCTTCCAGCAGTCCGAACTATCTGCTGTAATCTTCTGATGTCTGACTTCGTAGCTGAGCCGAACCAGACAGTTATAGAGGTGCAGAGGACAGACTCAATGACTGCAGAGTAGAATTGCATCAGTAGCTCCTGTGGCAGGTTGAACTTCCTCAGCTGGTGAAGGAAGTACAACTTCTGCTGGGCCTTCTTCACAATGGAGTCTATATGAAACTCCTACTTCAGGTCCTGTGAGATGGTGGTGCCCAGGAACCTGAATGACTCCACTGTTGCCACAGTTCTCTTCATGATGGTGAGTGGGGATAATGCTGAGGTGTTTCTCCTGAAGTCTACGATCATCTCCACAGTTTTGAGCATGTTCAGCTCCAGGTTGTTATGACTGCACCAGACAGCCAGCTCTTGGACCTCCTGTCTGTAAGCAGCCTTGTCACCATCCCGGATGAGGCCGATGAATGTGGTGTCATCTGCAAACTTCAGGAGTTTGACAGAGGGGTCTTTAGCGGTGCAGTCGTTGGTGTACAGGGAGAAGAGCAGTGGGGAGAGTACACATCCCTGGGGGGCGCCAGTACTGATCATGCGAGTCTTGGATGAGAATTTTCCCAGCCTCACTATCTGCTGCCGGTCTGTCAGGAAGTTGGTGATCCACCGACAGATGGAGGTGGGCACAGAGAGTTGGGTTAATTTGGACAGGAGGAGGTGTGGGATGATGGTGTTGAAGGCTGAGCTGAAGTCCACGAACAGGATTCTCGCATAAGTCCCTGGTTTGTCCAGATGTTGCAGGATGTAGTGCAGTCCCATGTTGACTGCATCATCCACAGACCTGTTTGCTCGATAAGCAAACTGCAGGGGGTCCAGCAAGGGTCCAGTGATGTCCTTCAGGTAGTCCAACACCAGTTTTTCAAGTGACTTCATGACCACAGACGTTAAGGCGACAGGTCTGTAGTCATTAAGTCCTGTGATTTTGGGTTTCTTTGGGATGGGGATGATGGTGGAGCGTTTGAAGCAGGAAGGAACTTCGCACATCTCCAGTGATCTGTTGAAGATCTTTGTAAAGATAGGGGCCAGCTGGTCAGCACAGGTTTTTAGGCAGGCCGGTGAGACACCGTCTGGGCCTGGTGCTTTCCTTGTCTTCTGTTTGATGAAGACCCGACGCACCTTCTTTTCACAGATCAAAGGTGCAGGAGGGGGGAAGGTGGGGGTTGCTGGAGGTGTTAATTGATTCGTGGAGAGAGTGTTTGAATGGGTGTAGGGTGTGAGACAGGGTTTATCAAACCTGCAATAAAACTCATTCAAATCGTCAGCCAGTTGTTGAGTTGACACGGTGCCGGGGGGTGGTGTCTTGTAATTTGTGATGTCTTTCAGGCCTTTCCACACTGATGCAGGATCGTTGGCTGAAAACTGTTTCTTCAGCTTTTCAGAGTAGTTTCTCTTAGCCACTCTGATCTCCTTTGCCAGTGTGTTAGAGGAGCACATCACCACATGGAGCTTTCTGATGAATCACATACAATCCCATTATGATCCCTCTGCAGCCTAATGGGTTCTGACAGCAGCTCAGGTGTGTAATCCGTGCTAGGGTGAACCTGAGAGCGGCGTTGCACACCTGGCTGTCGGTGGCAGTGTTTCCTGGGCAGCAGAACGGTGTCCTTGTCATCATCCTCGTTCAACAGGCCACATATCGAGAACAGAGCGGAGATAAGGAGCAGGACTAATTCATACACAAAGAGTCAGTGGGAAGTGGTGAGATACCTTCGCTTTTTCCACACCACAGGATCAGGCACCTAAGCAGTGGCGGCCAAGGACCATGAGTGTGGCCCTCCTCACCTGAAAGGCGAAGTGAGAGAAGAGAGGAAGAAGGAGTTTCCGGAGCTGCAGGATGGGCCAGCGGCTGAGCGAGGAGTCCGACGACAGGGAGATTGATGTTGCCGAGCTGCAGGAGTGGTACAAGAAGTTTGTGGTGGAGTGCCCCAGCGGGACACTCTTCATGCATGAGTTCAAGGGCTTCTTCGGTGTCACCAACAACCAGGAGGCTGCCGATTACATCGAGAACATGTTCCGAGCCTTCGATAAAAATGGGGTGAGGGTGAAGCCCATGGCAGTTAGGGTACCGCATGATCCTTGGCTGAAGTTGAGTAGATTGATGCAAAATTGTATGTATTGCAGATTTTACATTTACATGTATTAATTTAGCAGGCACTTCTCTCCAAAGCAATGCACATATCTGAGAAAAATACACTGAGTGAATTACATCAACAGAAAAAGAGGTTTGGATGCAGACATATAATTCTTAAGCACTGTTAAATTGTCTCATTCCACCACAGGAAGCAGTGTACATCACACAAGTAGCAGCATAAAGATTTATCCACTATTAATCAGTTTCTAATCATAAAACAATTAAACGTTTGTTTTAATAGTGAGGTGAATTTTGAGACCTTTCTTAAATGTAGCAAGAGATTCAGCAGTTCTGAGTGAGGGGGAGGTTATTCCACTGCACTGGAGGCAGAACCTTAGCACTTTGTACTTTTGATCAGGTATATTTATATATTTATTTACTTATTTAGGGGGGGTGCAGTGGTGCAGTGGGTTGGACCGGGTCCTGCTCTCCAGTGGGTCTGGGGTTCGAGTCCCACTTGGGGTGCCTTGTGATGGACTGGTGTCCTGTCCTGGGTGTATCCAGCCCTATGCCCTGAGTTGCTGGGTTAGGCTCCGGTTCCCCGCGACCCCGTATGGGACAAGCGGTTCTGAAAATGTGTGTGTGTGTGTGTGTGTGTGTGTGTGTGTGTGTGTGTGTGTACTTTTACAAAAATAAATTTAGTATAGATCATAATTATTGAGCCTTATTCACCCGTCACTTTTCTACAAGGTGGCTTACAGTGTTTACACTGGTTTACCTATTTATACATTTGGCTATTTTTTACTGTATCAGTCCAGGGCAGGTTCCTCTATCGAGGCTACTACAGTAGGACGTGGGATTTGATGCCACACTGTTTGCTTGCAGAATGCAGACTGTTCCCACTGTGCTATGTGCAGCTCTATAACAAGACATATTTGTACACAGTATTTTACTACATTTTAGCTGTGATAGAATACATTTAGTATGGAGTAAAAATTTGAAAAGACATAACATTATTTCTGTATGCTGATGTTCATACAGTGCTTATGTCAGGTTTAGTTTTCTTCCAGGGAATGTGTTAAAGGGGACTCAGTTTAGAGGGTTCATCGGTGTTTAAACCAACACATGTGCTTCATAAACACACCGAGCTCTGCCTTCTTTTTCATAAAAGTCACGGTAATTTCCTGTCATTGTTCCTGTCATCTACTACACTCTGGGAATTTTGGATACTGTAATCATTGCTTGGCTTACCCTGTTTTGTTCTTGTCACTTGAGACCTCCTTCCAAATATTTCACAGCTCGACTCTTTCTTGCTGCCCCCCTGAGGGTCCTGAATCCAGAGGTGCTTGTGAATGAGCAGATTTGTGATGTCAGTGAGTAGTGAGGAGCCCCATCGCCCTATGGGTTACTGTCCGCTCTCAAGGATAGCAAGCACAGCAAGGGTCCAGGGATGCGGCTGACGATTCACTTGGTCTGGCCTGTCTCTTCAAGCATGTCTGTAAATGAAGGACTTTACACTGATCATCCTGACCACGGTTGACTGTTAATATACAGGCTTTTTAAAATCCATTAAAGCAGAAGTTGCTTTGTTACTTATCAAGTACAACATCCCCTGCTATGTTCTGCAGGACAACACTATTGACTTCCTGGAGTATGTGGCTGCCCTGAACCTGGTGCTGAGGGGCAAGCTGGAGCACAAGCTGAAATGGACCTTCAAAATGTATGACAAAGATGGAAGCGGCTGCATCGACAAAACTGAGCTTCTGGAGATTGTTGAGGTGAGATGCTTTATTGTGGGCCAACCCTGAGGACTAATCCTTGAAGCAAACTCTGACAGGAATCACTGAAAACACTTTTAAGAGCGTGCCTCACACGGCAAACACATACACACGCATCTGAGACAATAAATATGAGCAGAAAGGAGAACAGTGAATGCTGACCAGAGATCTGGGCTCATGCACCACTTAGTGAAAGTTCAAGAACGGCAGTTCTTCACCTTTGCCTCTATGTTAACTTTGCTCCAGAAATGTAGTACTAAGTAAAGGAGAAAGGCTCATGTTTTCAGCGGTAAGTCATACAGCATATACGTAAATTGTATAAGTCACATGTACAAGTTGACTGTAACACGTTGTGCTGGTGGGGAGCACATTGGGACCACGTTGGTGGTGTTCCACTGGAGGACAGTTTAATTCGGGAAGGACACATCTTGGGTGACCATGACGTAAAGCGGCTTTGTTGTCCTGCTAAGCTCCTGCAAGATGCTGTTTACCTGCTGGGGTGGGCTTCAGGGGTGGGATTCGGGGGGGGGGGGGGGTGACCCTCTTGCATATCCGTGACAGCAGAAATAGGACAGGGCAGGGCATCAGTAACCTCAAACAGAGCAACTGCTACAGACACTGACTGTGAAATCCTGTTGGAAACTATTGACTGCGGTGAAAAATCCAAGGAAAAGTTCTTATATGTATGTTTTTTAGTGAAAGACAAGTTTTCTATGTGACTGATGTTTGTAGCTGTCATTGTTCCGTTCCAAAGGATGACGGACTCAAGCGCAGAGGTCTTCTGTAGTTGTTTATTATAAGAGATAAACGTAATCCAAAGGCGAAGTCGAGGGACAGGCGAAGGTTGAGCGATCGGCGAACAGAGTACAAGGGACAAGGCAAGAAGCGTGGTCGGAATTTACATAAGCAAAGGTCGAGGTAGGAAGTAGTAACAAGTAACACAGTCGGCTAGGAAAGAGAGTTGCTGAACAAGGTTCCGCATTCAGGCCTCCGTGGCGTCCCTTTTTATCTCAGTTCCCATCAGGGAACAGCAGGTGTCGCCGATGTGCTGGTCGATGGAGACGTGACAGTAGCTTAGTCACACAGAAATGATGCAGAATGACAACAAATACTGATAGGACCTGCTGATGAGCTCACTTTAGTCTGGGTCCAGGAAGGATTAGTTAAGGGTCTCAGGGGAAAGGATTGTTTGGAACTGAGCAAGAGATTCCATCTCTTATGGACTCAGTGGGTTCAGATCAATGAAGTCGTCATTTAGCATTATCTGAGAAGGCCCACAAAACACCAGCCACCAACACAAAAAAGCTTTTGTGTGCTTTGTGTTTAAACACAGACGTTTTCCTGTTTCTGTTCATTTTGAAAAGCTACGGCTAAAATTAGTAAGTTCTGCCTCTCAGCCTAGTCATTGGTCCAGTTAGATGTTCATCATCTTTGAATCAGTATTAATAGAGCAAGTAAGATAAATATTGAAGTGAAGACTATCACTAACTTGGCCTTCTTGGGACAAATCTTGATTGCCCAGGGTTTCTTTAGGGGAACCTCTCTCCAACTGGAGTCTGACTCCATAGGTGGTCTTCCTCTAGGGGAGATCTTCTTCCAGCAGAAATCTTCCTCTATGCGCTTCTTTATCAAGAGGAGAGCTTACTCCAGGGGAGGTGTTAATTGGTACTTCAGTTTTAATTGAATTATCTGAGTGGAGCACCAAGAAAAGGTACAAAAACTGCCACTCAAACTATATGCCCAATCCTGACATTAGACTTATGTTGCAATTAATAGATGTGTGTCTTTCTATCTCTGTCTTTATAGAACAGCTCTATGTCATTTCTCCGTTTCGTGTATGTATCTGAATCCACTTGTCTTGCAGTCAATCTACCGGTTGAAGAAGGCATGTCATGGTGAGCTGGATGAGGAGTGCAACCTACTCACACCTGATCAGGTGGTGGACAGGATATTTGAGCTTGTGGATGAGAATGGAGATGGTGAGGACCACCTGTGTGTGTGTGTGTGTGTGTTTGTGTGTATGTTGCCCAGAAGAGAAGAGAAGGCAAAATACAGAAAGGAATATGGCCCTTATAAAAGAAATGAACGGAGATTCGAGCATCCTCGCAGATCCACAAGAATGAAGACAAGTATTGTTCAGTTAGTGTTGTTTTCACTAGTTCGATATTGGAGGGGGACGCTGAAGAAGCAGGACAGCAAAAACATGGACACTTTTGAGCTTTCGAACAGGAGGAGACTTTAAGGACCCCATGGACGGCCAGGGAAACAAACAGATGGATGTCCGGATCAGATGAAACTGGAACTCGCAGTGGAAGCACAAATGAGGAGAACTGAGGTGACTTTACTCTGGACACTAAATGAGAAGTCTGGATTCTATCAAAAAGATGGTGATGATGGAGAAGCTGGAGGAAAGACAAGAAGAGAATGAGCAGCAATCAGATGGATGGACTCAACCACAGTGACAGCGGACACAGCCCTTTAAGACGGAGGACAGAAGGCACAACTTTCTGGAGGAACTCTGTATGTATATTGGGGCGGCACGGTGGCACAGCCAGTAGTGCTACTGTCTCACAGCGCCTGGATGGTGCCTAAAAATGTGGGTTTGATCCCTGCTCAGTCTGTGTGGAGTTTGCATGTTCTCCTCATGTCTGTGGTTTTCTTCCCGCGGTCCACAGACATACTGTTCAGGTACCCCTGTAGTGTGTGAGTGACAGAGAGAGAGGGTTCCACTGATGTATGGATGAGTGACCCAGTGTAAGTAATGTATCTAGCAGTGTAAGTCACCTTGGTGAATAAGGTGTGTGGGCTGATAACACTAAATAGTATCCATTTGAAGTCACTTTGGAGAAAAGTGTCTGCTAAATGGAAGATGGGAATGTATGTGTGGTCAACACGAGCGGACCTCAGCACAACAACACTGAATATCATGAGTGTGTGTGTGTGATTGGGTGTATTACCTTTGTGTTTATGTGTATATTATGTTGCATGTGTGTTTATAACTTCTTCCAGTGGACCAGTGTGACATTGTGAACATTTCTTCCTCAGGAGAGCTGTCTCTGGATGAGTTCATCGATGGGGCACGAAGGGACAAATGGGTGATGAAGATGCTGCAGATGGACGTCAACCCTGGGGACTGGCTTAGTGAGCAGCGGCGCAGGAGTGCCAACTTCTGAAGGGACAGTGTGGACACGTGGAGAGCACCCCTGTCCTGCTCCTTCTCCTCCTCCTCTTCTCCCTCCATCTTCCATTTCTCCTCAAGTTGCCATCCTTTCCCCTGTGACCTTCCCCATCAAGCATCTGTGTTTCAGGACCACATTCAATTCAATTTATTTTAATAGTGCTCTTCTCACACAGTGACACAGATTGTGGAACAAAGCAATGGATAAGATAAATAAGATAGATGACTATATAGTAGAGTAATACAGTATCCATGTAGTTATTAAAGCTATAAGTGCATCTACTGGCCACAAAGGAAAGGAATAAAAAAGGACCTCGGGGGGTCCAAGCGCCAGTGGCTGCCCACCCCTCCTGGGCGTTCTAGATTAAAAAAGACTTAAGTCAATTTACAACTAATAACATTATAGCTGAGTGTTTACATGATGTCCCAGTTCACTTAGGTATAGCTCATCCATCATGGCAGGCGGTCATCAGCTTCGCTCAGCATAGAGTGCTGTATGGTGGTCGGCTGGCCTCCTCAGGTCTTATTATAGGGAAACAATGCTCAACAAGAATGAAATTGTCAGTAATTGATGACTTCAAGAAATTAGAGACGTTAATACGGGGCGGGGGGAGCACAGGGAATTGCATTGCTTGTTGATATGCCAGAGTGAACATGTACGTCTTTAGTCGGGATTTAAAGGCTGCTTACTGCTTTTCCTCACACCCTGCAAGATTTCTGTCTCTGCCTCTTTTTTTTCTATTATTATTTTTGCTGAAAAGACATCAAATGTAACACATTTCAATAAAGTATCTTTACATTCAGTTGTAGGTGAGACCATAGCAGCTTCAGCTGCTTTCTAATAGACTCCTGGCCTCCCAAATGGTGGTGGTGGTACGGCCTTGACTCTTCTGCTGTTTTATTGCTCTACTGATGGAAATAAAAGCCTCAAAGTGGAGTTGTAGTGTGTGGGTGTCTCAGTTACAAAGAGGAAGGTGTAAACTGTGCCTACAACACATAGAGCTCATGACTGACAACTACAGCCCTAATTGTATGTCCATCCATCCATCCATCCATCCATTTCCATTGCCACTCTAATGTTTATTCTGCATTTTTAGTAGATGTAAGTTAGACCCTTGAGTGAAACACAGGTTTGTGGAGGGAGCTTTTTATGTGGCCCTTAAAACACATTTTCATGCCAAAGTTACAGCACCTTGATACATTGTATTTGGTACATTATGAGAAATAATTCCCAGGAAGCTGACAAGAAGCCATAAACTGCTCTGACAAAGCTGCCCCAAGAAGCTGCCCCAAGCTGCTTTCTCCTTCCTAGTGAGCTTTTGGGGAGTTACTTGCACTCCAGGATCTTCTTTATCTGTGGTCCGACAAAGACACTGGCTTTGACCTTTGACTCAGACAGCTTAGGGAAGAAGTCTTGAAGGTACTTGAAGGCTGCAGACTCCTTGTGATACAAAAATTACTACAAAAGATTTAGAAGTGAGCAGTTTTTTGAGATTTACAATTTTACTGTAAATCACTTTCACAAATCAGCACCCAAATATAGTCTCTCATCATGATCTCATTACATGTTCCTTGGTAGTGGCATTCAAAGTACAGTATATCCTGCCAGAAACGCTTACCTTGCTCCTCCGAATATGCTCCCATGTTCTCCTTGAATTTATCAAGATGAGCCTCAAGGATATGGACTTTGAGGGACATCCTACAGCCCGTTTTGCCATAGTTCTTCACCAGTCTCAACCAACTTCACACAGTTTTCAGCCTTGTGATTGCCCAAGTGGGAGCCACTGGTGGACCCCTGGAAGGTGTTGATGCCACCACTGCACATAAAATTGTGTCTTATGAAACAATTTGTCACAGCTCTAGTTAGTATAGATGCATGTTAATTTTGATTCATATGTTCTTTTTTTCTGACTTTACATGAATGAAAATATGAAAATTTGCTCCTTTTCCTGCTGGAAACAGGTATCAGCTAGTTTTAAAATGACAATTTTGCTCAAGGCAATTTGCAATGATAGACACCCTGCACTAAACTCACCTCAGCAATCATTCACACGTCTCGTTTCTCACGTGTATGCATGTTGTGTTTATGAGTTCAGTGTACGGTACACAAAAGCTACAAAAGAGCTCGCTCTCTCTCTCTCTCTCAACACTGGGGGGCAGTAGTTGCTCACAAGGCTATTTCTATGCTTCTGTCTAGAAGGAGAACCTTCAACAAGAAAACCTGCAGAATAAATCTTTTGATTTGTACTTATTATATTGTCAGAAATGAGTGAAAGAAGCCTGACGATTAACATCTGAATTTGAGTTTCTCTGGACTCTGTCACGTCCCCCGCAGCCGGCACATCGGCGACACCTGCCGTTCCCTAATGGGAACGGCAATAAAGAGGGAAGCCGAGGAAGCCCAGACGCGGAGCCTTGTTTTGCCTCCTTGTTTCCCTTCGAGCCGTGCTTCAGCGAACCTACTCCGACATGGACCTTTTGCCTGTGTATTCCCGACCACGTTCTTTGCCTAGCCCTTTGTACTACGTTTGCTGATCGCCTGACCCACGCCTGTCCCTCGACTTTGCCTTTTGGATTCTGATTCGGCTTCATTAAACATCGGTGTACGAGAACTGTGCACTTGAGTCCGTCCTTGCTGCGCGCAACCATGACAGACTCCCCCATCAGAGTTGTTGTATTGTGTTTTCTGAACTAAAAGCAGGGCAAAAAACACGTGACTCTCTCGCTGCACAAACAACCATGAAATTGAATCAGAATCAGAATGAGCTTTATTGCCAAGTATGTTCGCACATACAAGGAATTTGTCTTGGTGACAGGAACTACCACAGCACAGACAGAATGACAGTGACAAGACAGGTGAGAAGATAGAGTATGTGAGCAAGGGACAAAAAATATTTAAAAATATAAAGTACCCAATATACAAAAATAGTCACTAGATACAAATGCAAGGGAGTGTGAGAGATATGTGATAAATAGTTATAAATATAAATAGCATTATGTATTGCACGGTTTACTCTCTAGGGGAGAGATTTAGGTGTTCATGAGGTAGATGGCCTGAGGAAAGAAACTTTTCTTGTGCCTGGCTGTCCTGGTGCTCAGTGCTCTGTAGCGCCGGCCAGATGGCAAAGGTTCGAAGAGGAAGTGGCCTGGATGCGAGGGGTCTACAATGGTTTTGCTAGCCCTTTTACTGACTCTGGACGAGTACAGTTTTTGGAGAGCTGGGGGGGGATGTGCCGATGATTCTTCCAGCAGTCTGAACTATCTGCTGCAGTCTTCTGATGTCTGACTTCGTAGCTGAGCCGAACCAGACAGTTATAGACGTGCAGAGGACGGACTCGATGACTGCGGAGTAGAATTGCATCAGTAGCGCCTGTGGCAGGTTGAACTTCCTCAGCTGGCGAAGGAAGTACAACCTCTGCTGGGCCTTCTTCACAATGGAGTCTATATGAAACTCCCACTTCAGGTCCTGTGAGATGGTGGTGCCCAGGAACCTGAATGACTCCACTGTTGCCACAGTTCTCTTCATGATGGTGAGTGGGGATAATGCTGAGGTGTTTCTCCTGAAGTCTACGATCATCTCCACAGTTTTGAGCATGTTCAGCTCCAGGTTGTTATGACTGCACCAGACAGCCAGCTCTTGGACCTCCTGTCTGTAAGCAGCCTTGTCACCATCCCGGATGAGGCCGATGAATGTGGTGTCATCTGCAAACTTCAGGAGTTTGACAGAGGGGTCTTTTGCGGTGCAGTCGTTGGTGTACAGGGAGAAGAGCAGTGGGGAGAGCACACATCCCTGGGGGGCGCCAGTACTGATCGTGTGAGTTTTGGATGAGAATTTTCCCAGCCTCACTATCTGCTGCCGGTCTGTCAGGAAGTTGGTGATCCACCGACAGATGGAGGTGGGCACAGAGAGTTGGGTTAATTTGGACAGGAGGAGGTGTGGGATGATGGTGTTGAAGGCCGAACTGAAGTCCACGAACAGGATTCTCGCATAAGTCCCTGGTTTGTCCAGATGTTGCAGGATGTAGTACAGTCCCATGTTGACTGCATCATCCACAGACCTGTTTGCTCGATAAGCAAACTGCAGGGGGTCCAGCAAGGGTCCAGTGATGTCCTTCAGGTAGTCCAACACCAGTTTTTCAAGTGACTTCATGACCACAGACGTTAAGGCGACGGGTCTGTAGTCATTAAGTCCTGTGATTTTGGGTTTCTTTGGGATGGGGATGATGGTGGAGCGTTTGAAGCAGGAAGGAACTTCGCACATCTCCAGTGATCTGTTGAAGATCTTTGTGAAGATAGGGGCCAGCTGGTCAGCACAGGTTTTTAGGCAGGCCGGTGAGACGCCGTCTGGGCCTGGTGCTTTACTTGTCTTCTGTTTGACGAAGACCCGACGCACCTTCTTTTCACAGATCAAAGGTGCAGGAGGGGGGAAGGTGGGGGTTGCTGGAGGTGTTAATTGATTCGTGGAGAGAGGGTTTGAATGGGTGTAGGGTGTGAGACAGGGTTTATCAAACCTGCAATAAAACTCATTCAAATCGTCGGCTAGTTGTTGAGTTGACACGGTGCCGGGGGGTGGTGTCTTGTAATTTGTGATGTCTTTCAGGCCTTTCCACACTGATGCAGGATCGTTGGCTGAAAACTGTTTCTTCAGCTTTTCAGAGTAGTTTCTCTTAGCCACTCTGATCTCCTTTGCCAGTGTGTTTTTGGCCTGTTTATACAAGACTCCGTCCCCGTTCTTGTAGGCGTCTTCTTTGGCCTGACGAAGCTGTCTGAGTTTTGCAGTGAACCACGGTTTGTCATTGTTGTATGTTGAACGAGTCCTGGTAGGGATGCACATATCCTCACAGAAACTGACATATGATGTTACAGAGTCTGTGAGCTCAGAAATTGGTGCAAAATCAACAGTTTATGTTTGATGTACTGGTAATTTTAATTGCTAAATTTCTGAAGGTGAAGTATGTCTCTGAGACCTCTTCAGCAAGCAATACTTCAACTCATTTCTGCGAAAGACAGGCTTAATTTTATGGTTAAAAGGATCAATCTTCATCCACTGCCAGTGCTATTTCAATTTTTTTTTTTTGGATTTCTGAAAATTTTTGAACTTTTACATGGTTTATGGTTTTTCTTGCTTTTTCTTGCTTTATGCCTGTGCTAAAGCGTTCTGTGTCACTGTGTGAGAAGAGTACTCTATAAAAACAAATTGAATTGAATTGAAAAAAATTGAGATACTGATTGTGACTGATACATTTTGGCAAAAACAAATGTAATTGACTATACAGGAGCTCCACTTTGTATTGTTTTATTTTTGTATTTAATTATATTTTACTGTCTTGGTTTTTACCATCATTGTCATGGTCAGGGACAGGAGACAGGAGGTGGGTGTTTTGGACCTAAGTGCGGTTGTGTTTATTCCGAATCCGAAAAACACAGAGGCAAACGAAATCGATAGTCAGGGACAGGTGTTGGTCTTCCAGGGTGCAAACATCATTTCTGGGGCAAGACAATACTCAGTACACAATAAAGCAAGCAGAAGTTGAAAGCCAGGTGAACACAAGAACGCGAAACAGGGCGTAAGGGACAAAGCACTGAATTCGCAAGCCGAGGCGTTGCAAGATTCCGCAACCCTGTGCCGGGACAGCGCTGCCTTTTTTCCTGGCCTTGTCAATTGTTGTCAGATGTGGCTGTTTGGCTTGTGGGCATGACAGTACCCCCCCTTACCCCCCACCTGGATTGGGGGCGCTGGACAATCCGCATAGTCCTTGTGAAATGATTAGATCAGAGACGGGTCGAGGATGTCCGACACAGGAACCCAACAATGTTCCTCCAGGCCACACCCATCCCAATCCACCAGGTATTGCATGTGGCCATAACGGTGACAGAAGTCTAGGAGCTCCCGAACTGAATACGCCGGAGCCCCATCCACCACCACCGGAGGTGGGGGCCCCGACTCCTGAGGAGGTGGGATGCTTTGTATGGTTTAAGGAGAGATACGTAGAATGAAGGACAGACCAAGAGAGATGGTGGCAGTTGCAGCTGATATATCACTGGATTGATTTGGCGGACAATTCTGTAAGGACTGATGTACCTTGGGCTGAGCTTGCGGGAGGGGAGTTGCATCTTCAGGTCCCTGGTGGACAACTAGACCCACTGGCCAGGGTGGAAGGAGATGGGGTGACAGTGACGGTCAGTCTGTTTCTTGTATCTGCGGGCGCTCTGCTGTAGACGGGCTGTCACCGCCCGCTACGTCTCCTCGCTGGTTCGGTATCAGGCATTAACGGTGGAACATCAGTGCACTCTGGGTGCCAAGGGAACAGGGGAGGCCGGTAACCTAAAACACACTGAAACGGGGTGAGACCTGTGGAGGTATGAGGCAGCGAATTATGGGCGTATTCGGCCCAGGGAAGAAACCAGGCACATTGGTGCTGTTTTTGGCCGTAGTAACTGCATAAGAACATGCCCAGGTCCTGATGCAGTCTTTCCACCTGCCCATTAGCCTACGGGTGGTACTCTGATGTCAGACTTATGGCTACCCCTACTTTTCATCAGAACGCTTTCCACAATTGGGACGTGAACTGTAGGCCTCTGTCTGACACAATGTCATCTGAGAGACCATAGAGGCAGAAGACATTATGGAATAGGGCTTCAGCTATTTCTAGACCTGAAAGGAGATGTGGTAAGTGCACCAAGCAACAGACCTTCGAGAACTGATCAAGGATAGTTAAGATCACGGTATTACCTTGTGACACGGGGAGCTCCACCACAAAGTTGATTGAGATGTGGGACCAGGGCTGTGTTGGGACCGGCAGGGGTTCCAGCAGACCTGCTGGTTTCTGGGTAGAAGACTGGGCTTGTGAGCACGTGTCACAGGTCTCTACATATTCCTGTACGTCCTCCCGCAGGGAGGGCCACCAATACTGTCCTTGGATGAGGGAGTGGGTCTGTTGGTGACTTGGGTGCCCCGCTGTAGAGAATCATGCGCCCAGTGTAGGAGAGGAGGTCAGAGGCCAACAGGAATGTATTCCTTACCTGCTGGTTTGTCAGCTGGCCCTGGGTCCCTTTCTTGGACCGTCTGGAGCTCCTGGTCAAACCGCCACCTGATCGGGGCTACCACCAACAGTTCGGGTATGACTGGTTCAGGCAACCTTGGGCCCAGCTCTTTTTCATATATAGGGGACAAGGCATCAGCCTTGGTGTTTTTTGTTCCTGGCCTGTAAGACACCGTGAATCTAAACTGGGTAAAGAACAGAGCCCAGCGGGCCTGGTGCAGGTTCAGATGCCATGTCTGTTGCAGGTATTCAAGGTTCCGATGGTCCATGAGCACAAGGAAAGGATGGGCAGCACCTTCCAACCAATGCCTCCACTCTTCTAGGGCTAGTTTTATGGCTAACAGTTCCCAGTTCCCAATGTCATAATTACACTTGGCCTGTGTTAAATTGCGTGAAAAGTAGGTTCATGGGTGCAATTTTGGTGGGGTACCCTGTCATTGAGAGAGAACTGCTCCAACTCCAGCCGTACTCCCTTTCCCCGCAGCAGGGCCATCAGAGGGACGATTGCATGAATCGACGATAAAAATTTGCAAATTCCAAGAAATGCTGCAGGGCTTTAATGGTTGTAGGTCAAGGCCAGTCCAGCACCACTTGGACCTTTGTCGAGTCCATGGCCACCCTGTCAGCCTGCAAGATAAACCCTAGGAAGGCCACCTGATGCTGATGGAAGAGACATTTCTCTCCCTTGACATAGAGACAGTGCTTTAGCAGCCTCTGCAGTACTTAATGCACGAGCTGGGTCATGGTGTGTGAGTAGATGAAGATGTCATTGAGGTATACCAGGACTCAGTGGTTGATTTGATCCCCCAGTGCATTGTTGACAAATGCCTGAAACACCAATGGTGCATTGCACAGACCGAATGGCATAACAGTATACTTGTAATAACCGAGGGAGGTGCTAAAGGGGGTTTTCCATTCATCCCCTTCCTGGAGCTGGATCAGATTATATGCACTGTGCAGGTTAAGCTTTGTGAACACCCGAGCTCCATGGACCTGTTCTAGAGCCACAGTAATGAGTGGCAGGGGATGCGGGTACACACACACACACACACACACACACACACACACACACACACACACACATTTTTGGAACCGCTCGTCCCATACGGGGTCGCGGGGAACCGGAGCCTACCTGGCAACACAGGGCGTAAGGCTGGAGGGGGAGGGAACACACCCAGGACGGGACGCCAGTCCGTCACAAGGCACCCCAAGCGGGACTCGAACCCCAGACCCACTGGAGAGCAGGACCTGGTCCGCGCCACCGCGCCCCCCGGGATGCGGGTATTTCACTGTAATAGCATTTAAGCGGCTATAATCAATACAGGGACATAACCCTCCTTCTTTCTTTTCTATGAAAAAGAACCCCGCTGCGGCAGGGGAAGTGGAGGGCCGAATGATCCCGGAGGCTAATGCCTCAGACACATACTCTGTAAGGCCTGTTGTTCAGGTAGTGACAGCGGGTAGATTCTACCCCAAGGAGGAGTGGTGCTCGGCAACAGCTCAATTGCACAATCCCATGGTTGGTGCCGGGGAAGCATTGCTGCTTTGCTCTTGCTAAAAACCTTGGCAAGGTCCTGGTACTTAGCAGGGATAGCTACCAACACAGCGATATCTGAGCTCTCCACTGAGGTGGCCCAGCATGGCAGGGTTAAGCATGTGTTGGTGCACAGCAGTCTTCATACCACTAGCTTACCAGTGCTCCATGAAAAAACCAGATCGTGTTTCACTAGCCAGGTGAATCATAGTATCAAAGGCATACTGGGGGACCGAATCAGAAAGAACGAGAGATCCTCCGCGTGACAAACCCCTACACGCACACGTAGTGACTCCATATGTCGTTCCACCACACTGGTGCCCAATGGCTGTCCGTCAAGGGCATTAATTCGCAATGTGACATCGCACTCTTGCACTGGGATGCCCTGCTGTTGAGCAGAGACCGCATCCATGAAGCAACTGGAGGACTCAGTGTCTGTTAACGCCCGTGCATGTACCTGGGTGGCCCCCCAGCACACCTCTATCGGTGCCATCAACTGGGTATCTGAGCAACGTGGGGCACTCACCTCTGTTCTCTGGTGGGGGTTCCTGACAGGTTGTTTGGCGGAGCAGTCAGCTCTGAAATGCCCAGACCCTCCGCAGTAGATGTATAGTAGACATGGTGAGCAGTATTAATTACAAATAATTTTATTATGAGTAATTAAAAATTATGAATAACATGTTTATTTAACGGGGGGTGCGGTGGCGCAGTGGGTTGGACCACAGTCCTGCTGTCCGGTGGGTCTGGGGTTCGAGTCCTGCTTGGGGTGCCTTGCGACGGACTGGCGTCCCGTCCTGGGTGTGTCCCCTCCCCCTCTAGCCTTACGCCCTGTGTTGCCGGGTTAGGCTCCGGTTCCCCGCGACCCCGTATGGGACAAGCGGTTCAGAAAATGTGTGTGTGTGTGTGTGTGTGTGTGTGTGTGTGTTTATTTAACCTGTGTTTGGTGTGTTTGACCAGAATTTGATCCCAGCAAGAACATGTGCTACTGTGGTTGCTTGGTGGTTTTACTCACAGGGGTCCAAAATCAAGTCAACATGTTCTTAGACTTGGTCTCGGTGGAATGAGCTCCCTTTGTGCCTCAAAGTAACTGAATCCTTCTCAGAATTCAAGAAGAGTCTCAAGGCCATTTCTTTGAGAGCCAATTCTCTCCTGATCTCCTAACAGCTCCATAAATGAGTCCAACACCATCTGCTATGATTATCTACACTTTTGCTATTTGAATCTCAGTTCTATAGAAGCTACTGGATGGATGTGAACCAACAACATGGTGGTATCAGACAAGAGCTGTGCCCATAATCCTGTGTGTCTAAAGCTCTTTGTCTGTTTTTGATGCACATTGTTTACTAGATAAAAAGTTTTATGACTTTAGGAGAAAATAAATATTACATTTACCTGATGTTCTTCTCCAAAGCAACTTACCATGTTACTCTACCTACAATTATTTACCCATTTATACAGCTGGGTAATGCAACTGGAGCAATTTTAGGGTAAATACATTGCGCAGGGTTACTACAGCTGGAGGTGAGGATTAAACCTGTGATCTTTGAGTCCAAAGGCTACAGCACAAACCACTACGCTAGCAGCTGTCCCACAGATAAATTTTTTATAACACATCTGTGTGAAATGAACCAATCAGACTATAAATTGAATGAATGTTCTTGGGAACCAGTGTGAATGTGAGGTGAGAATGTTCATCTTCCTCTCGCTACATTCATTAGTTGGTATGGACTGTTTGTGCGTAAAGGAACAGTTCAGCAGCATGCCCTGTGGGTTGGCCCGTGCACCTGGCTGTGAGGGCTTATCCTTCAGCCCTGCTCCAGCCCAGCAGCAACAGCTCAATTAGAGCACCAAACAGCTCAGTGGGAGGGGAGTGTTTGAGAGCCTGAGCAGTGACCTGGTTAGGATAGTTTGCTTTCTGAGTCTGTCTGTATGGTCGGTGCTCCACAGCCTGATGTGACTCTCCTTGTTTCAGTCCCACTACAACTAGAAAAGCAATGTAGCTTTGAACCAAAGGGAGCAAGGGGAACCTGCCGCTATCCCATCCTTAAGAAATTCAAAAATTGCCCATCCATTAGGAGTTTTCTGTGCCCTAAGAAAAGTAGGACCCCAGGTGGCCATTGATGGCAGTGCCCCCTGCAGAGCACTTCTTTGCACCCAGTGTGTGCGGTTGTATTTGTTGACAGGTTCTCTCCAAAGCATTGCATTCATTGGAATGAGACCATGGGGGTTGTGGTAGATGCTGGCTGGTTAGAGGACTTCCCCGCCTTTTGGCACCAGGTCCGTAGAAGGGGTGAATGGCTGAAACTGTGCAGACTCGGGTCCCATTGTCCCCCAGGCATGAATCTAAAAGGGCTGTAACTGTGGGAGTTTTCCCTCACTCCATCACCCCCAGGCCTCTCTCTTCTTCCGTGTGGGATTGCAGAGCGGAACGAGGCTAGCAGCACTTCCTGCTAACGGAGCAAGCATCTGGGCATGGTGCCTACAGCCCTATAGGACCAGACTTTTTTCAGTCTCGTTTGCTCTCTCGGCAGAACCAGAGCAAGCTTGGCTGTCGGGTCCTCGCCATGGCAACCAAAAGATTTGGTCTGATGTGTGACTGATTCCCCACCCCCGTTCCCTGACCCTTCTCTCCTGGGTTCCCACCAAACAAGACAAACATTGTCCGGCACCAGGGCCAGCGGGGCTTGGGGGGCGGGGCTTTGTTGACAGGAGCTTCTCTTCATAAGCAGCACTAATGGGACACTTGGGTAGTAGTCAGGGAGTGTCACTGTGAGTCCTCCATCACCACGAGAGAGACCAGCAAACATGTTCTCACACATTGCACTCACACTCTGAGAACGATGCACTCACACGGAAACACACCAACCCCCTTGAACCCCAACAATCACAGACAAACGCATAGAGGTAAATTTTACAGTGAGTGTCTGCTGTAGCCCTGAGGTTGGGTCTCCTCTTGCTGGGGACTCCTTTTCTTCACCCTGCTGTCCTTGGAGGAGACCCATGGAGATGATGTCCTCACAAGATACAAATTTCCTTCAAATACCTTTCTTTTGTCTCTTCCTTCTTCCGGTCCTGGGACACATACACACAGACAATGACAGTGCAAGACAGATTCGAGACCCAGTCTTTACTGATGTTCTCCAGGGAAAGGCTGGTAACAGCACATTGAAGACGTACTAATAATAGCAAAAACAAATGTGACTCAGTAACTGACTGTAACTCATCCTTCTCACTATATGATGGCTAAACTGAAAGCCATTCTGTCCTAGGACGTACATTTAGAAATGTCTGCTCAAGGACAGGAGATGCGCTTCTTCTCAGCTTGAGGAGAGGTGCACTTCCTCAAATTGATTGTCACACTATTCATCATGTAGCCTGCGATGGGCTAGAACCCTGTTCACAGTGTCCCTTGTTTCACACCCTATGCTTCTGGGATTAGCTCTGGACCACTGGAAACCTGTACTGGACAGGTGGTTATAAATAGTCAACCGAATGAGCATCGGTCCAGTGTCTACATTTGCATGTCGTTTTGTAGCCATGCAGTAAGCTATTTGCGAGCTGAAGTGATGGTGGACTGGAGACAGGAGAGGCTTTCTGCAGCCCAGGTGAGGTGGCTGAAGATGGAGTAGCAGCCAGCTGAGCTCCTTGATGTGCTGCACAGGAGTTGTACAAGAAGGTGGAGAGAACCTACAGAAAGAGTGAATGGACCCTGAGGTAGCTGTGTCATGGTCAGACGTGTCCGTAGATGCCGTGCTCTCACTTTCACTCAGCAGTTTGCACTCATGGTTTTCTTGTCACAGTGTCCAGCACACGGGGAGCTTCCTATCGCTTTCAGCACTTTATTTCTGTCTTCACACTTTTCCGTATGGGTTTTCCTTCTTTCACACTACGAGACAACAGGTGTGTCTAGTTCTGGCGCACAAAAGCCCAGTTGCCGGGGAGACCAGACAGGAAGAAAGAGCAACTGTTAGGCCCCGGCTTGGCCGTTCTCAATTGAGTGCGAATTCTGGGACAGTCACTGGGCAACTGCGCCTGTTGCACCCCATTGATATTCAGAGAGGGGCTCTGGCTGGGGACACAGAAACAATGATGTTCTTATGAAACACCCCCCACCTCCCAACCCCCCCCCCCCCTCGGTCCAGACGAAGACTTTGCCTCTGAGCGAAACTTCTGTCCGGTGTCTTTCACCTGCTGGGGACTG
The DNA here is from genome assembly GCF_900964775.1 of Scleropages formosus. Taxonomy (NCBI): domain Eukaryota; kingdom Metazoa; phylum Chordata; class Actinopteri; order Osteoglossiformes; family Osteoglossidae; genus Scleropages; species Scleropages formosus. The sequence goes on along the minus strand of NC_041807.1, from coordinate 43,405,762 downwards.
AGAAGTGCCACATCTACTTGGCCACGTGCACCACACCTTCTTCAGCACAATTCATACTTTACCAGCCACTTAATAATCACCTAAAAATTTTATTGGACAACAAGGGATAATAGCGTAAAAGCATAATTACAGTGGTCATATGCAGGTGTCAATGTAAAGTGTTTCCACACAAAATACCATGCTTACAGCTTACAGCTCCAAAAAACACAAAACATCTAATATGTTAAACCTGTAAAGTATATACAGTATTTTCATACAGTTCTTCTATGAAAGGAATTTATATTTATCAGTTTTTCTGCTTCATTCATTATACCATTTCTTCATTTCATATGAACATCAACATATTATAGGCTAAATAAGCATAAAAATGTGTTTGGTTATTCTAAGGTGTTAAATACACTAATTTCAGATGAACTAGTTAAAAACAAATAGGTGTTTGAGAGCAAAATGTCAGTCCAATGTTAAGAAAGAGCATGTTTAAAAATATCACAGTGGAGAAACACAGGGTAAAGCAACATATCACCAATCTCCAGTCACATGACCAAGGACATGTGTCCCCCAAGTTACATGACCAAGGACATGTGTCCCCAGTCATGTGACAGAAGTTCACACTATGACTATGTGCCTGAAAAAGTCCTACTGTCCTTTTCCATTCAGGCTAAATGGCCTGAAACAAAAAGTCACCATCAGCATTTACCAGGAGGATCCGAGTTAATGCACATATATGCATATAAAATATGAGTCAGAAGTGTACTTACAAATGCTTTGTCTATAGGCACTGATGGGTAAGTTGCAGAGTAAACCAGCTGTTGCGTTTCTTTCAGTTGAAGCTGCCCCCCCAATTATTGTGATGATACACTATATACACAAGGACAGTGTCCAGGCTGTGGAACATGTTCAGAGTGACCAGAGACAGAAAGTGAGTTTACATGGACTGGTTCCATGGAGGGGATCAATACATAAAATTGCATAGTGGGCTTCATAAGGAGAGTTTCCCACTCTCACTAAAGGATTCATAAGGAAGGGTTTCCAAAGGGAGCTCCCACAGAAGGGTCCCCGTTGAGAGGATCCAATACATGTGATCCTGTGATTTCCCATGGAGAGGATCCCAGAAGAATCATGCTCTAATCCCTTCATCCCAACACAACTTGAGCAGCAGCCAGGACTTGGTTAGAGATGGAAACGCAGCCAGAACGCAAGAGAATCCAGAGCTCTGAGCTGAGGTTCCAGTCCACTATGGAAACCATGCAATGAGGCCTTCCTTACTGAGCACAAATACTCTGGCATGAATAAATACTTTCAAAGGTAAGCAACATTTTCCTCTGTGTACAAAGCATAGCGAAATCCACAACATGAATGAATGAAATACACTGTGAGTATCTGTGAGTGCAGAGGTGGAAGAACAGTCAACATGATGAAGATCATGAGAACTGCAATGTTTATATTTCTTGTATGACAGCATTTATCAATTTCATGGGTGAACATATTTATTCCTGTCCAAGTATTTATGGCAGAAATCTCACTGCACTAAGTGAACTGGGTTGGACTGTTTGTTATTATTATTATTATTATTATTATTATTATTATTATTATTATGATTATAAGAAATTCCAGAAGTGCTCTAACGAGGCATGGTGTCAGTGAGCAGCTGAAAGTAAAGTGATCGGAGAAGGTCTCCATCAGGGAAGCACCAGAAACTCAATGCTAAGAGTTGCAGACTCCGCCCCACTCTGCTCCATGCCACATACCTCTGCTATATTAATTAATACATTGATTATTATTTGTTGCTTTCATGTGAAGCAGGCTTTGATCCATGTGTACAGCTGGTGGGGGGCACTCTTAATCCATGAAAAGCTGTTTCAGCAGGAGGAACCCACGGCCAGGATGGAGGAGCTGTCCTTGGCCTTGTCGAAGAATATGGACGGGGATGTGTCGGGTTTCGGCTTGGACTCTCCTGCAGGGCCGGTAGTGGCCAGTGAACCGGGGCCAGCAGCGCCCTCCGGCAGGCACTCCTCGCAACAGCAGCAGCAGCAGTCCATGAAGGCCTGGCCCAGTGACCGGCACAGGCACAGCAGAAGCACGGGGGTGACAGATGAGCGGAAGAAGAGCAGGAACTGGTTGATGAGCGCCAGCAGCGAGAGTGTGGCGCCCGATGTGGGGGCCGAGCTATATGCCAGTGCCAGGTTGCACGCATTCTCCGGAAGCGTGCACACGCCGTAGACCACGGCGAGTGCCACGACCGTGCAGTTGAGCTGCCGCTCTCTCTGGTTGTGATGCTCTGGGTGCTTTGGGGGCACGGTCGATGTGGTCGGTGTACAGTCCTCCTGCTTGTGGGTGGTTCCATCAGTGGAGATGCGCTGTGTCACCAGCTGACAAGCCACAGTGAACAGCACGGGCAGGCAGAAGTAGCAGCCAAAGTACCACCACATGCGTGCGTCATGGTAGGTGACCACCAGCGAGTAGATGGACTCAGGGAGGCTGGGTGATGGCCTCATGGTGCAGGAGTCCAGCACACCCCCGGTGGCGTCTGGTGCCTCTTGGCTCAGCTGCCACAGTAGCAGCTCAGGTAGTGCCAGCACCATGGAGCCGAGCCACACGACGGCCAGCTTGGCCAGGATGGATTGGCATCGCTCCACTGGGCGCACCTTGGGCTGGGTGCTCGTGGCGGCATGAAAACGGTCGATCCCCAGGGCACACAAACTGAAGGTGGTCACCCCTAGGGAGGTCACCTGAGGGAAGAAACACCTGTGGTGAGGAACTGCAGCAACAGAAGAGTAGCAGGAAATAGTTTGACTGGCATGGTTTATGGTGCAATAAGTGACTAAATACCAGTGTGGCAATGCACCGGACATCAGTCACGTCTCTACAGCAGAAAAATGGTGTGAAACCTAAGAATTCGACATGGCAATGGTACCACACTTTACCCGCTCAATAGTCTGCATTCAGCACTCCTCAAGTAGCCACACAAGTAGCGACAGGGACACCCACCTCCACGTAGGGCACAACCCGGCATGAGAAGTCGCCCAACAGCCGCCGCTTGGTCAGTTCGTGGAAGATGACCACGGGAAGGCAGAAGAAGAGCACCACAAAGTCCCAGAAGGCCACACTGGCAAGGATGCAGTTCCATGCACTCTTCATGTAGTAGTTGTGCCACACAACGCACATGACGGCCAAGTTGCCCACGATGCCAACAGCGAACACGACAAGGGACAGCAGCGCCACTGCATACGCGCTGTACGAGCCCTCAGTCACTGGGTAGAAGGGGTTGTGGATGCGGGCGGCGCCCCCAGGCACCGAGCTGCCGTTCCCTATCCCGGCCCCACCCGAGGCCCCCTCAGAGCCTGGCGTCAGGTTGCCATCTGGCGCGTGCGTCACTTTGGGTGTAGTGAAGTAGTCATCAGGGTCGAGGGGTCGCGGCGGTCTTGCGCCCAGGGGTGTGTGTGGGTGCGTGGGCCTCTTGCCCTCTCTGGCGCCACGCGGGACCCTCCTGTGGCTTGGTGACGCGTCCGCGTGTTCCTCAGCTTTGGGGGTCAGCGGGTCGCAGTGCCGTCCTGGAGACACAGCCGGAGCTCCTCCGTGCGGGAACGCGGAGAGGGCCCCCAGAGAGCCGAGAGCCCACAGCAACACGAGGCTGTGGGAGAAGATCATACTGCTGCGGTTACGATGCGGTCACTGTAGGTCTCTGCAGGCGGTAGGAACGGAGCCACTGAGAGCCGCAAGATGGTGAGGGGCACTGCTTGGGAGATGTGTCCGCAGCCTGTTTGCCTGCTGCACTCAGTGCCACACACTGCACCCGACTGGCCCACATGCACACACTCCCACTGCTGAGCGAGGACACGCTCCACCTGCGACAGTACAGTGCTGCCTTAGCGCCACCCGCTGGAAGAACTGGGAACTTAGCGCACTTGGGGCAAATGAGCTGCTCTCAGTAGGACTTTGACTTGGAGAGGAGGCTTTTATGATTCCTTCTGAAACTTTTAAATCGAATAAATTTGGAAAGACATCATCGTGTGTCTTCTGTCCATTTCAGTTCACTTAGGTTTAGTTTCACTTCAGCTCAGTTCAATAAAGTTGGCTTGGACAGTTTTACACGGCACAAAACATTATTAGTAACAAACCGTAGACCATGGACATGAAGCGTAAGGCAAGGCAGAGTACACACTTATCCACTGTGGGGTAATCACACACACACTACAGACAATTTAGACTTCCTGATTCACCCGAAACACATCTTTGGATTGTGGGGGGAACCCCAGGCAAACACAGGGACAACATGCAAACTGGACACAGAATGAGCTGACTGAACAAAACCTACATCTGAATGCACAGCCCTAGCTGCTGTGCCACCCATTTTTTAAAATCTATTTTAATCTCTTCATGACTGAGACAGGTAACAGTTAAGGGTGAGGGGTTAGGGTTACGATTAATCTCAGCAGTTAGGGTTAGGAATTAGGGTTAAGGTTTGATTTTCGGTGGCTGGTGACCAGTAGATGGAGACAAAAACACCTTTTGTTCACATTGAGTCCATCAAGCTGTAGCCCTCACCTGAGGATCACACACCTGAAGGGCCTCATCATTTCAGGTGTGATTGACGCTCATCCATCCTGGTCTTTGTGGGATTTGAACCTACTGTTATTAACTAACGTAGCATGGGAGTTTATTCTTGGATTTTTGCTTGTCCGACCATATCAAGCACCTTACTGTTCTACCAGTTTACATTTACTTTTATTCACTTAGCAGACACTTTTCTCCAAAGCAATTTACAATGGATACTATGTAGTGTTACTAGCTCACACACCTTATTCAGCAAGGTAACTTACACTGCTAGATACACGATTTGCAATGGGTCACTCATCCATACAACAGTGGAACTCTCTCTCTCTACGTCACTCACACACTACGGGGGAACCTGAACAGCATGTCTTTGGACTGTGGGAGGAAACCAGAGCACAGACAGGAAACCCACAGAGACACAGGGAGAACATGCAAACTCCACACAGATCAAACCCACGTCCACTCACACCATCCAGGCACTGTGAGATAGCAGTGCTACTCGCTGTGCCACCGTGCTGCCCAAGTTTATGCAGCTGGGTATTTTACTGGGGATGCAGGGACCTTTAAAGGGAACAACTGCAAAAACTGTCTTCAGTGAAACTCTGAGAAAGGCTTAAATACAGCAATGGGTGCTGCAGCGCTTTTACAAAGAAACATTTTAAAAAATGATATGACATGATAGGAATAAATGCTGAGAAGAGACACTTTTCTGCATGTTGCTTGTCACTTCCTACTTTCTCTGCAAACCCTTCGCTCAAAGTATCGGAGAGGTTGTCGCCACACTCGACCACCCAGGTGCAGAATGAGTATTTTCAGGTACGACATGAGCTCTCCTCTGTTGCTTCAGATGTTTCCGAGTCTCGAATTCAGAGAAATGCAATGGAACATTTAATCTTGATTCATCTTCATGTTATGTAAACAATTACTGAGTTTTCTTTCCATAACTTCGTGCTTTTGCATTCGAAGTGAAGTGTATACATTCTTGTTTTTTATTAAAGAAAGATATTTAAGATATTTTGGTGCTGTGCAACGTTTCGTTTTTATGTAAAAAACATACAAAAATAACTGCAAGACACTGTCATTAGAAATTTAACTGCAAATCAGATGCATCAGATTTTCCTCGATAAGCATTTCTGGCTGTGGTCGCAATAACTGTAATGTTGCTTTTGCAAGAACACCACAGTTTAACCCTTTCACTCCCTAGCGGTTCCACACGCTCAACGTCCCTGTTCGGTGTCAGAGGCTACAGTATGTGCACTGAAATCAGCTACATTTCTCTGGATATTTTTTGCATGATTTCTGCTCATCCAGATGTTCATACACTCAGCAGCCACTTTGTTAGGTACGCCTAGCTAGTACCTGCTGGGACCCTCTTTTTCCTTGCTCCATTCTAGCCTGACTGCTTCACAGAATTAGCACATTTTCTGCAGACACATTCATCCCCCTAACATCACTTTCCATCCCAAGATGCTCTGCTGGCTCAAAAGGTGCGGACCGTGCAGGAAAGGCACTGCCATGTTTTCAGAACCATCCTCAACCCTTCTTTATTGTAATGTTTTATGCAGTTTAACTTTTTTGCTGTTTGTTCCTGGGAAATAACAGAAAAAAAAATAAATTAGAACACTTTTTCAAATCATGAGTGATTGTACCAGCAAACACACACACAGTCTGAAACCACTCATCCCAAGCAGGGGTCGCGGCGAACCGAAGCCTAACCTGGCAACACAGAGCTCAAGGCTGAAGGGGACACACTCAGGACAGGACACCAATCCATCACAAGGCAGCTCATGCAGGACTCGAACTCCAGACCCGCCAGAGAGCAGGACCCAACCAAGCCCGCTGCACCACTGTGTCCCCTGTACTAATCAACAGGCCTATTTCTTTAAAAGTTTTCTAAGAATTTTTAAATATAAAAGGAATTTTTACTAAAAAGCTTAAAATATTTTTAGATCTACATTTGAAGTAGAGATAACAACATTGATTTTTCTTTTTATTAATTTTATTAAACTTTTCTGCGTTCAAATGGGTTTCCTCCCACACTGCGAAGACATGCTGTTCAGGTTCCCCCATAGCGTGTGAGTGACATATAGAGCCTGTGAGTGTGTGAGTGTGTGTGTGTGTGTGTGTGTGTGTGTGTGTGTGTGTGTGTGTGTGTGTGTTCCACTGATATATGGATGAGTGACTCAGTGTAAGTAGTGTATCTAGCAGTGTAAGTCACTGCGGTGAATAAGGTGTGTGGGCTCATAACACTACATAGAGTTCATTGGAAGTCACTTTGGAGAAAAGCGTCAGCTAAATAAATGTAAATTCAGCGTATTTTATAGAGCTCTTCTCACATAGTCACACAGAGCACTGAACAAGGATCAGAGGGATAATAGAACTTTGGGTTTTGGAGATTTTGTGTGTGGGACCACCAGGCAGACAGAGGTGCAGGTGCGCAGCAGTCTGGTTGGTGTGTAGCGAGTGCCCGTGTCCTGTAGGTATCAGGGAGCAGATCTGTCGATGGTCCTGTGGGCCGTAACCAGAGTGTTGAACCTGATAAAAGCACAAAGAGGCGACCAGTGTTGTCCCAAAGTGCCACTCACTGTTATGGAAAGGCTGCTCGCCTTGTGCAAGGCCACATGGATGTGTTGAAACGGCTTTCTGCTGCCCTCAGACACATCGACACACTTGTGCAAACATCTGTGCAAGGCTGGGAAGGGCCATGTCTGTTATGCGGGGGAGCGCGCGCTGACCTGCGTCGCGACCACAAGAAGAAGCTGCTCAACAGCTGTAACTGTGGCATCAATGGCTTGCAGCCTCATTCACGTGCAGGAGACACGCTCCGCGTCACATTGGCCGTGCACTCTGCATCACTTTGGGGATTCGCGTGAGAGCGCAGCTGAGCAGCGGGTCTTGCTGGAGCTCCGGTTGACAGCAGGAAGTGCTGTGTCACCACCACAGGAAGTGGTTTGCTCAAGCCCCCACTTCCAGCTTTGGGGTTGTTGCCAAGCGACGCCTCCCACGCAGTAACGGCCGGAAGCGCGACTCGCTCGGACCGTGGGTGGGTGTGCGTCTTGATCGTGCTGATGTCGGGTTTGCCGGAGGGGGACTGCTTCTGTAACCCCTGCCACCCTGCCACCGCTGCATGGGCTCAAACACGGCAACCGCATGTTTATTGCGGAGAGCAGCAGCTCAGTGCCGATTGCCCTCGACTGCACCCCGGCACTGTGTGTGTCTCATTTTTGTCTCTTGTGTGTTGTGACATGAGAAAGCACAGTGCGCCGATGCGCTGAACCAGTAGCCATGTGCATAGGCAGGTCACACACTCACACACCGTGCTCATTGCGCCCTTGGCTTTTGGCCTTTGAGCAGCCAGTGAAACACACATGGTTGTGGGAGGTGTTGGGGTGCACAGGTCCATTTCCCCAATTGGGTCTGGGCGGAGAGCCTTTCGGGGCCTCAGTAGCTTCAGTGCTGCTGTTTTGGTTAAAATCATGACTACCCCCGGCAGTATGTGCGTGCGTGCGTGCGTGTGTGTGTGATCAGTGGGAGGGAGGCTCTCTCAGGTATAAAGTACACCTGTGCAGTGACTTTTCTTCCTATTCTCACTCATGTTTAGACAAGAATGGACTCTTGCTCTATCACTCTCTCTCTCTCTCTCGTGCTCTCTCTCTCTCTCTCTCTCTCTCTCTCTCTTTCTCACTCTTTCTCAGTCTCTCGCACCCACTTCCTCGCCCCACTAAAGTCCTGCGTCAGAAATAAAAGTATTTGGTGCGTGTTGGTTCCTGCACGCGCCTCTCCTTCTGCCAGCGGGAGAGTCTGCATTCCTGCTCCTGCTGTGCATTTCGCGACTCGTCTTGTGCACCCCCCCCGACACACACACACACACTCACACCACGCCGCATCACGCCACAGCGGTGGGACTGCTCTGCTCGCGCCACAGGTATGGGTCCGGTCCTCTCGCGTGCTGGTGGTGTGGGGGGAATGGGGGGTGAGGTGCTTCGCAGGGGGCATCATTTACTGTCACAGTGACTGTCGTTTCCTACTGTTGCTCTTCACTCTTCTCACTTGTGTCCACTCGACTCCCACTGCGCCACTTTCTCCGTCCTCCACATTTCTTTCTCTCTTGACAGCACTTCCTTACAACTCCTCTGTCAGAAAGACAGAGAGACACAGACAGAGAGACGGACAGCATCACGATGGAAATTTTCTACTACATCCAGAGACAGTGCAGTCACACTGCCAGTACATTTCAGTTACAAGGCACTTACTCCGCATGCTCCTTCATGGGACTCTGCCACACACTTTGCATTGACAGTTCTCTGGTCCCACATCCTCTGTGCAAGTAGAAGCAGCTGGACCTTGTTGAGGAAGTGGAATGGATAACTCTGAGTTAATGGTACTTTGGTACAGAACATCTGTCTGTACATCTGGACTGCAGTGGACTGTTGCTGGACGGAGGTAGGATGGCACACTGATGGCTACAATTGAATGACAATTTTGTGTGTGACAATTCTGTGACTGACCAGTGTCTGCTTCTGGACATGTGGTACACTGTCCCATGCCCCGGGATTTACTGGGATCCAGTGGAGTGTAGTAACACATTAAATTTACTGTACTGTGTTACTTCTGCTTCACTTTCTGGAGAAATTGCACTGTTCACAATACTGTATTTCTTCACATTGATGCTTTTTAACTTTTACTCAAGTACATCTGTAAAGGCAAACTTATTTTTACTGTCTTACGCTTCTGTAACCATCTTCTCATTACTTTTTCATTGTTCACATTAACTCTTTTAACTTTCTCTTCTTAAACTGAATCGGGTCACCATCGCTGTGTTTGTGACGCCCACTCTGAATTTGTTGGTCATCATTCAGAGCCCCTTTTTACGGTTGAGCCAGTGACGTTTCGTTACTCTAAGCTGTCCTTTTTATGTCCATGTATTGCTCACAGTTGGCTCTCAGTCTTCCACTGCAGTGAGACCAATCAAGGGTGTCTTGACCAATCAGGCTTTAGTGTTGAGTTTTTTCCCACTTCCACTGAAAAACTAATTCATTCATGTCCAGGAAAGTGAACTTCAAGAAAAAAAAAAGCGCTCAGTTATGTTAATGCATTAAGATTTTTTCTTCCTGAAATGTATAAAAGTTAAGATGGTCTTCAATTGCTATTGAAAAGAGTTATTTTAAAAATTGCTACAATTAAATTAATTTAAGCATGGGGACTATCAAATCCCATTTTGCATGGATAATCCTAATGTGTTAATATGTTAAGTGTTTGAAAAGTACCTGGGCGGTTCAGACACTGTTCCAAATTAGACTCAGTCCATGTGGAATATACATTTTATTCTCATGTTCATGTGGGTTTCCACTAAAGTTCACAGTCCAAAGACATGTTTCAGGTGGTGACTCTAAATTGGTTGGTTGGTGAGTGTGTGTGTGTGTGTGTGTGTGTGTGTGTGTATGTGTGTGTGTGTGTGTGTGTGTGTGTGTGTGTGGGGATTGCTGCCCTTGGCCTTGTCGTACCCAGAATGTACCGAGTGGCCTAGCACCCAGTTCTTCTGGGATAAGTTCTGAACCACCATGACCCTGACTTGGGTAAGAGGTTAACAATAGTAAGTTGGTGTCAAAATTTTATCAGTTAAAAATTAATCACATCATTTAAATATGCGTATGATTGGACTGCTTTGATCATACTGTAAATGACAGTGAACAACTGATTGTATAACCACATTCTAGAAAGCTGGGAAATATGTGTTAATGTTAATTTAAATGTTAAAATGCTGTTCACATGTGCCTCATGAATCTGACTATAACAAGTTGTAACAAATGCTTGAGTACTAATTCTGTTAACTTATTTGCCATTTATTGTAATTTACTCCTGCATATACATTTGAATGTGTTGCTAACAGACATTTTCTGAACCGCTTGTCCCATACGAGGTCACGGGGAACCGGAGCCTACCCGGCAACACAGGGCATAAGGCCAGAGGGGGAGGGGACACACCCAGGACAGGACGCCATTCCATCGCAAGGCACCCCAAGCGGGACTTGAACCCCAGGCCCACCAGAGAGCAGGACCCGGTCCAACCCACTGCGCCACCGCGCCCCCTACTTTTGCTAACACACTTTTCACATTTTACAGTAAAGCTAGACAGTGTCACATCTCCCTAGAAGCAGCACCCCCAGTGATCACCAATGGTCCTGCACAGGGTCACTTTTCTCAACCTGGCACACCTGGTCCGATAAATCAGTCCTCCAAGTACTGAATAACAAGTCCTTTAAATGCAGAAAAGGTCGGTTGTGGAGCTATGGATTCTTTATCAGCTACAGCCATTGTGACTGAGCGTTAGAGCAGCCTGGTCTCATCTTGTCTCATTCTCATCTCTTCTGCTCTTGAGTACAGATGCCTTGTGCCAAGTGTCAGTTCACAGTGTCTTCCTGTGTATCATCACCATAAGTTCTCCAGTCTCGTCATCTTCATATCTCTGTGTTCCCATGTCTCGCATGCTCATTTGTTTCCACGTCCCCCAGTCTCAGTGTTCCCATGTCTTCAACTGCCAGCGCCTCCTTGTTGACAAGTGACCAGATCACTGCAGCGCTGCGTCTACATTCATCACAAACTGCACAGCAAACTTCTGAATAAATTTTTCTCCCGAGTCCACACAAATTCATGTATCATACTGGTCCTGACACAATAGCTTTTCCCACTTTCACCCTTTTCCTCCTTATGGCTCTTCACACATTTTCCCTTTTGCAGCAACATGGAACAGCGCAGATCATCCACCAACTCAGCAGACCATCGCAAAGAACCTCTCACTTGCAGTGACAAAGACCAGTCCAAAGAGTCGCCATCTGAAAGTGATGAGTATCAGCACAAAGAACCACCGTGTCGTAGTGACAAGGAGCAGTCGAAAGAATCGCCATCTCCTAGTGACACGAATCAGTCCAAAGACTCCCCTGGAGACAGTGACACAGAGCAGCCCAAAGGATTCCTCGCCAACAGCAAGTATCAGACCAAAGAAGCTCCCTTTCGTTGTGACACAGACCATCCTGAAGATGTTCTCTCTCCCAGTGACACAGACCAGCCCAGCAATCCATCATCTCCCACTGACACTGATCAGCACAGTGAGCCCCCTTCTCCCAGTGACATGGATCCCAGCTCATCTCCTGCGCAGAGATCCTCTACCGCAGTCTGTCTGCGTATGGTTGGCAGTCGTAAGCAGCCTCGTCTTCAGGAGAGGTATGACGGGAAAAAGATTCCAGGAAGCACAGCTCCCTGCCACCTACTATTACATTCATTAATTTATTTTGACAGTTTTCACCAAAGTAGCGTACGTTTATATTTAAATGTACACGTATTCATTTAGCAGACGCTTTCCCTCAAAGTGACATACTGTACATCTCAGAGAACAACACAATAAGTGCATTAGATTAACAAAGCAAAGATTTTGGATGCAGACACATGATTCTTGAGTACAGTCGGTTTCTCTCATACCACAGTATGAACCATTGTATGTTACACCAGTAGCTAAATGCAGGCTTTTCAATTATTAAATAAATTATCAAAAATATTAAACAAATAACAAACATGGACACGATTATCAAGCACTTAGGAGGTCACGGGAGAAGTGAGTCTGAAAGAGCAGAGTTTTGAAACCCTTCTTAAATCTAGAGAGACTGAGCAGTCCTGTGTGACACGGGGAGCTCATTCCACCACATCCGAGCCAGAACCAAAAACCTTTGTGCTCTTTATTTCGTATCTCTTATGTGTGGGACCACCAAACGGGCAGAGGCGGAGGAACGTAGCAGTCTGGTTGGACTGTAGCGAGTGATTCAATTCAATTCAATTCATTTTTATAGAGCGCTCTTCTCACACAGTGACACTGAGCTCTTTAACACAGGCATAAGGCCAGAAAAACAGATATAAACAAACAACACAGTCGACTAATGGCTACCATAATGGAGAAGTTATTATAGAGCTATAAGTATACCTACTGGCCACTGGCGAAAGGAACAAAAACTCCCAACTGAAAGTTGAAGGAGAAAAAACCTCTGGGGGTCCACGGGCTAGTGGTTTCCAACCCCTCTTGGGCATTCTAGATTAATTCTAGATTAATGATATTGTTGCTATATGGTATCTTGAATCCCCAGCTCAGCATGGAATGTCTCGTTCATCGTGGCAGTAGGTCATCATCCTCAGTCAGCATGGTATTCGTCTGTCACCACCGGCCAGCCTCCTCAAGTCTTATGTAGCGAGGCAATGCTCAACAAGAAGAAAGAACAGAGTTAGTAATGTGTTAAGTTAATTTATTATGCATTTATATAATGGTGGTAAAAAAGAACTAAGGCAAGTGGAATTACATTTCGAGGTGGAATGCCTGAGCGAACGTGTAAGTCTTTAGTCGGGATTTGAAAACAAAAAGAGGGGGCATTTCTAACAGTAACTGGTAGACTATTCCACAGTTTAGGTGCTCTATAACTAAAGGCGCGACCTCCTACTGAGGTCTTATTGATCACAGGTGCTTTAAGGTAACCTGCATCTAACGAACAAAGATATCGTCCTGGGAGATAAGAGTCAATAATCTCACAAAGGTAAACCGGAGCAATGCCATATACTGCCTTATAGGTCAAAAGTAGACTTTTATAATCAACTCTAAATGCGACCGGGAGCCAATTTAATGATTTAAGTACAGATGTTATATGGTCATACTTCCTAGTTCTAGTGACAATTCTTGCAGCAGCATTTTGTACCAACTGTAGCCTGGATACAGTCTGGTATGGACAACCCGATAAAAAAGCATTACAGTAATCCAGCCTGCTGGAAACAAAAGTATGAACCAGTTTCTCAGCACCTCATCTACATAGGAATCGCAGTAATTTAGCTATGTTTCTTAACTGAAGGAAGCACGACTTAGTCAAAGCATTTACATGAGATACAAATGACAGCTTTCCATCCAGCAGGATACCCAAATCCTTGACACAATCTGTACGGTTGAAAGTAATACAATTTGTTGTAAACATTGGCATGATTATGTCAAGAGTTTTGGCATCACCACCCACCACAAGTACTTCTGTTTTACTGGCATTTAGAGATAAAAAATTTTTACTCATCCATAATTTTATACTGGTAAAACAATTAGCTAAAGACACCACATGTGATGGATCATCAGGCTTAAACGATAGCTGTGTGTCATCGGCATACGAATGGAAATTCACATTGTGTTGGCGAATAATGTCACCCAATGGTAACATAAAGAGTGAGAACAGTAATGGACACAACACAGAGCCCTGTGGCACACCACACTAAACCGTAGTTGAGATGGAGAGAGTGCAGTCATCAGATTTCAGTACAAATTGTTCTCGGTTAGCTAAATACGTTTCAAACCACTTCAGAATGGTACCTCTTAGTCCAACCAGGTTTCCAAGTCTGCTCAGTAGGACACTATGGTCTACAGTATCGAATGCAGCACTTAAGTCCAGTAACATAAGAATAGAGATCTGACCAGCATCAGAAGAAATGAGAATATCATTAACAACACATGTGAGTGTCGTTTCAGTGCTGTGACCAGTGCGGAAGCCAGACTGAAATTTTTAAAATATATTATGATTTAGATATTTTACAATTTTGGAAGCTACGATTTTTTCTAGAATTTTGAATAAAAACAATAGATTGGAGATAGGTCTGTAATTACATGGGTTATTACAATCGAGATCCGATTTCTTTAGTACGGGTCTAATAAAGGTGATTAAAAGCTTTTGGAACACAGCCATTTAGTAATGACGTATTAACAATATTAACAATAGGTTCTGCAAGCACGGAAACTGCGGCTTTCAGTAATTTAATGGGGATTGGGTCTAAAGGACAGGTAGTACTTTTCATAGAGCGAATTAGCATGGTAATTTCCTCTACAGTTATTACGTCAAAACTACTGAGATGGTGGGGATGACCAATATTATGATCGTCAGAAACGCTTATGCTGGCTAAAACCGAACTAGAAGGCACTATGGATTTGTGGATATTCTCTAATTTATTATTGAAAAACTACATAAATTCATCATTAGTAATGGTGGCAGATATACATTGTTTATCCTTGTGTTTACCAGTTAAGTAAGCGATGGCATTAAACAGGAAGCGAGGGTTCTTGTGATTTTCATCAGTTAACTTTGCGTAGTATTTGGATCTGGCATGAAAAAGTTCTTTTTTATATTTTTTTTAGACAATCGGACCAGGCTACATAATAAACGTTTAGTTGAATGCCATTTAGGGGGTGTGGTGGCGCAGTGGGTTGGACCGCAGTCTTGCTCTCCAGTGGGTCTGGGGTTCAAGTCCCTCTTGGGGTGCCTTGCAAGGGACTGGTGTCCTGTCCTGTCTTGGGTGTATCCCTTACACCCTGTGTTACCGGGTAGGCTCTGGTTCCCCGTGTGTGAGAGAGAGAATGCCATTTATGCTCTAATTTACGACATTCTAACTTTATTGCACGAGTTGATTCGTTGAACCATGCCACGGCGAGTTTCTTACAGTTCGAATAAGTTTGGTTTTTGGTGGAGCCGCAGAGTCTAGCGCCAATTTTACCACCGAATTATAATCTAAATAGACTAAAGCCATTTGATCAATATTATCTACACTCGTTCCAAAATCTGAGCTTCTAATATAATCAACAATTTTAGCAATAGTATTTTCATCAATATGCCGCACAATTTTAGTCTTACTATGGTCGAACGGCACTGGCAGGTATAGATCAAAGGTTAATAAGTAATGATCAGAAATAGCCTTGTTTAAAGGAATAACATTAACCTGATGTACATCTACGCGGTAAATTATGATGAGATTGAGCGTATGGTTACGGGAATGAGTAGGAAAGGTAACAACTTGGGTAAAACCGACGGAGTTTAAGAGAGACAGAAAACTATTAGCGAGAGTATCTGATGACACGTCTACATGAATATTGAAATCACCCATCAGGATAATTTTGCCATGATTAATGACTAAATTGGTTATGAAGTTGCTAAATTCCACGAGCAAAGATGAGTACAGTCCAGGTGAACGGTAGATAAGTAATATCATTATACTGGTTTTGACTTGAAATCCAGCTGTAGAACTTCAAATGTGTTAAAGTATCGGGCCGTGGAAGTATCAGGGAGCAGATCTGTTGATGGTTTGGTAGACCGTAATCTGAGTGGGTGTCACGGTGACACAGCAAGTAGCGCTGCTGTCTCACAGTGTCTGGATGGTGTAAGAGGACATGGGTTTGATCCCTGCTCAGTCTGTGTGGAGTTTGCATGTTCTCCCTCTGTCTGTGTGGGTTTCCTCCCACAGTCCAAAGACATGCTGTTCAGGTTCCCCCATAGTGCGTGAGTGACAGAGAGAGTGTGTATTCCCCGATGTATGGATGAGTGACCCCTTGTAAGTAGTGTATCTAGCAGTGTAAGTCACCGTGATGAATAAGGTGTGTGGGCTCATAACACTACATAGAGTTCATTGGATGTCGCTTTGGAGAAAAGCATCTACTAAATAAATGCATGTGTTGAATTTGATTCTGACAGTTATAAGAAGCCAGTGGTGAGAGAAGGATGGGGAGGGGATGAAAGGGAATGCTTCAGTAAGGCAAACATAACGTGTACCATGATATGCCCTCACCGCTGGAGGTTTGATGGCAGGGACTAGAAGACCAGACAGGAGGGAGTTACAATAGTCCAAGAGTGATATCAGCATACTCTAGGCCAGGAGCTGCACAGAGTTTGTTGTGAGATAAAGGCTGTTTGTATGGATGTTGCGCAGTGGGAGCTTGCAAGATCGAGTTATGGCTTTAGAGTGGGTGAAGAAGCAGAATTTGCAATTAGTCATTCTTCCTAATTGCTATGAATACACCTGCTATTACGGATAAATCAGCTAATACATTCAATAGAGAGATCTTGACAAGTAGAAGGACCAGAAAGGAAATGTAGGTTCTCGGCCTGGAGCTGTAGGTGGTGACTGATCAACCAGGAGAAGATGTCAGAGACATGCTGCGATGTGACCAGTATCTGTGACAGTTGAGATGTAAATCTGGACTGAGTTTGGGTACAGAAAAAGGTTTACAGCAGAGGTACACTAGTGGGACATGGACAATTCTGAAGACAGATGAGTGTGACGCTGGCCCATCAGGCAGTGGGGCAGTGGATCCAGATGTGAGATTGTTCAGATGGCAGTTTTTGGGGCAAAGATCATAGTCGAGACGAGCGAAGGCTCAGAACCGAGGGGTGAAGTGATGATCGTGGCTGTAGCAGACAGGATACAAGTGAGAAGGAACAAGGAGGGGAACATAGAGAGCAGAACTGGCAACATACAAGCACAGTGTGGATGGTTGTCTCAACGAGATTCCAGTAGTGGACTGGTGCCCTTTATACCCAGCTGCGTTGATTGTGACCAGGTGCTTGTGGCTGTGCTGAGGACGTGGATCTGATAAAGAGAAGCGGCCACTAGAGAGGAAGGAATTATAGACAGAAGCAATAATGGAACGAGTTATGCAGAACTTGATGGAACAGAGTCAGTAGGGCAGGAGGTACCTTGGTGAGAGAGCAGAAGGTTGGAGATGTTGAGTTCTGGCAGGGATAATAATGTGTGCATTGGTGGAAGGTAGACATAGAGGGCTGAGTGTAAAAAAGGGTGAAAAAAGAGGAAGAAGAGGTCAGAAGCATGAAGGGGTCTAACAAAGAAGGCTGGAGAGCCACAGACCACAGCACTGAAAACAACATCAAGAGGATTGCTGGCCTTGTGAGTAGCTGTGGACTGAGACGTTATCTGTTCAAACATCTGTAAGAAGGCCATGCGCAAACCTGTAAAGCCACCTCTGCCAGAGAGACAAATCTTGGGTGAGGAGTCATAGGTGGAAGCGTTTTCTGTGCTGATTCACATTTCTCCCTGAGAGAGATGGTTGACCTCTGACCCCTGACCACAAAGCTTTTCAATCTGTCTTTGCAGGCGGGGCTCCAATGTATCTCTGGTGTTGGATGTGAGCACCCTCGGCACAGTTGAACCTATGTGCACCATATCTACTCCCCGTGACACCATCCTGCACCTTCTGAGGACCAGCAAGCGCCCCCTGGTTGCAACAGAGCTGCAGGAGGCCTCCCGCCAGATACATATCCTGGACCAGGAGTACCAGGTAAACCAGCAGGCATAAGGTGAGGACAAGTGAACAAAAAAATGACCACAGCTGGGTGAAGGGGGGAGACTGAGCAGAGGTTTCAAAGGGACGAGTGACTTTTATTATGCTAATTTAAATCTAATTCATAAATCATTTGGCTAAAATGGCCCTTTGAAGCAAGTCAACAGCAGTGAAAAGTTCTCAAACAAGCCATCTCCTTCCAGTGTACCCTCACACAGGCCAAAACAGGAAATGCCTTAACCGTTTCATCAGTCAGCATAGGGAAGGCACTGGACTGCTGTCCATCAAGTCTCCCCACCCTGTGCCATGGCAGGTGCTCAGCCCACCTCATATTGTGCATAACAAGTGGCGGAATACGCATAACTTAAGTTGCGTGAGGTCTTATGGTGTCCACAGGGTGCACAAAAATAAGGTTTGCGTTTAATTCATTTTTTTTCCTTCTGTGCAGAAAATCCCACCAAACTTTGTCAATGCATCTGAGCTGGATGTTCCTGGGCATGCCTTAAAGGACAGATACAAGAGCATCCTGCCAAGTGAGTGTGACATGTTGGACTGGCCTTTGAGCATAATTCCACTGCTTGGTTTTGCTCATCTGTATGAAAGGATGGGACTGCTTGCATCGAAGACAGCTCCTGTGTCAGAGATGCTAAAGTGGATACTTCCGCTGTCCATTTGTGTTGTGCCTGTGTGACACGTCAAAGTGACCTTGATCTCAGATGTGGCCTCCTGCCTCGTCCCGAACAAGAGCAGCTGAAACTGACGAAAGCTGATTTTCTTGGCAATACAAAGGTCGTCTCACTGGGAGAAAATGCAAACTCATCTGCAGGTGTGAGGCACCAGCAATACCCGCTGTGCCACTGTGCCCTTTATCTAAGCATACTTTGTGATCCGCTAAGTGCCGAGTAATGAGAGCTTTCCGCTGGTCTCTCCACTCAGATCCAGAGACCCGGGTTTGCCTGCAAGGAGACCGGACAGAAGCAGAGGACGGAACATATATCAATGCTAACTACATCCGGGTAAGACGGGCATTTACAGGCAGCGCTTGGGATCGGTTCTCTTCAGGTTTCACTTTGTTATTTTTTGTGCCACATTCTTTCTCCGGATACAGCGATGGCTGCTCATTATATTCTTAGGTCCCCTCACAAAGACCGACACCATGGCAATGAAAAAGAGTGCCATTCATTTACATTTTTTCATTTAACAGGCGCTTTTGTCCAAAGCAATGTACACACACACACACACATTTTCAGAACCGCTTGTCCCATACGGGGTCACGGAGCCTAACCCGGAAACACAGGGCGTAAGGCCGGAGGGGGAGGGGACACACCCAGGACGGGACGCCAGTCCGTCACAAGGCACCCCAAGCGGGATTCGAACCCCAGACCCACCCGAGAGGAGGACTGTGGTCCAACCCACCGCGCCACTGCGCCACCGCACCCCCTCCAAAGCAATGTACATCTCAGCAAAAGTACAATTTATGCATTACATTAAGAGAAGGAGACGTAGCTGCAGACATGAAAGTCTCAAGCAAATCTAGTTTGTTCCCTACCATTTCCTGCACCGAGGTTCATCGTTCGAGTAGGTGCATAAGACATACAAATCCCGATACCCACACCAATTTTTTTTTAATTAAATATTATAAGATACACAAATGAGCAGTACAATACCAGTACAACACCATTTGACTCATAAACACAAGACACCTTGCACATGCAGGGCTTTTTCACCCCATGTGGACATGTGGCATGGTGAAGACATGAACCCACATCCTCAAGGGCATGCGGCAGTTCACCAACGTGCCTCTGCAGGCAATTTTCCCATAGGCTTTCGTGTGTATCTCATCATTCCTCACATACCGCCCTGTTTGAGCAAAGAAAATGCTATGTTAGTTCAAGCTCAGCACTTGGGTTCTCATGGAAGTTCTACTCATGTCTGACCTGGAACAAGTTTCCTTGTCAGATGTCCCAGCCTCAGGGTGTTTCTGCTGCCCACCAGCTGAACGAACATGTCCTCTTTGGCCTTCTGGGAGTCTGTAGACCGTCTGAAGATATTGAGGGCAGAGCTTTGAGTTGCTGCTGAAAGGTTCTGCAGATAATCACAGCTGATGAGTGTGATCGCTCTCATCTGTGTGTTCTTTGGTTTGCATTACTTCATTTAGCAGATGCTTTTCTCCAAAGTGACTTCCAATGAACTCTATGTAGTGTTATCAGCCCGCACACCTTATTCACCATGGTGACTTACACTGCTAGATACACTACTTACAGTGGGTCACTCATCCATACATCAGTGGAACACAGTCTCTCTGTGTCACTCACACATTATGGGTGAACCTGAACAGTGTGTCTTTGGACTGTGGGAGGAAACCAGAGCATCCAGAGAAAACCCACACAAACACAGGAGAACATGCAAACTCCACAGACTGAGCGGGATCAAACCCACGTCCTCGCGCACAACCCAGGTGCTGTGAGACAGCAGTTTTTTTGTGTGTGTGTGTGTGTGTGTGTGTGTGTGTGTGTGTGTGAGAGAGAGAGAGAGAAACGTGGTTTTTGACAAGTAAGACACTGGGTCCAAAGCATACTGGACATTAGCACCAGTACCACTGGGTCCAGTTCACGGAGCATGAGGTGAAGACAAGGACGTTATGGGATCTTGCCGAACGTTGCTATAACCTTGAAACCACATGTCTTACAGTGGACTAAAAATAAAGACAGCAAGAACAATTACATTTAAATTCTCACCAGACATCAACTTGCGCACGTAACTGGGACAGAAGAGTATTTGTTACTTGATCCACTTCACTACTATCAATGAACGGTTCACAAGAGTATTTAATCCCTGAATTCTTTTTGAAACATGGGGCAAGAACTAAAATGTAATAAAACCTGGACCTAACACTTTATTTATGTATTTATTTGTTCTTTTTTTCATCAAGAGCTCCTTCACTGCAGGGCCTCAGTGTCCATCTGTCCAGGAAACTACTGCAGTGGGACAGGGCGAAACAGAACAGAGCAGGACAGGAAGCCCATCATTAGCAGCACTTAGATTTTTTTATTAAGCTAAAGCAGTTCTGGCCCCGTGTCTCATTTGCAGCTGAGGACACAATAAAACCACCGTGAGGACAAATCAGAGAAGCTCGCAGTCAACAGACACCACCCTCAGTTTATTCGCTGTCCTGTTTCTGAAACTGCAGTTCGTCCAATGAAATCCAGAGTGGAGATGCAGGCAACAGAGGATGTGACGCCTACGTGAAGCGTGCGTCATAATTTTGGAGGTCTCAAAAAATTAAGTGTCATTCCCATTGTGTTACACTGTCCATCCCCTGCATTCCCTGTCATTCCATTGTAAATCTGGGTAAAGTTCCCCACACACTTCTCGTAAGGCAGTGGCCCTGACTGCTGCTTCCTGCACAGGGCTTCGGTGGAGCACCCAAGAGTTACATCGCCACCCAGGGGCCCATGACGAACACTCTGGGGGATTTCTGGGAGATGGTCTGGCAGGAGGAATCCACCATCATTGTAATGATCACGGAGCTCAAGGACAAGAAGGAGGTGAGGAAATGGAGGGACCTGTCTCCCTTGCTAAGAATACATTAGCACTACCAGCCCATAACAACAGGGTGGTACCCGTGTGGTTGCTGCATCACCGGTTTTGCCCATCAGGTGGGCTCTCCGTGCAGTTCCACATGCTGTGCATCCAGTGTATGCATGTCTATACACCGCTGTGTCATAATGTTGCTTCGTGGCACTTTGGGTGTTCCTTTCATTTGAGTTACTGCAACGTGAGTGTATATCAGCAGCTCGACTGATGACCGCAGCGGGGACCACAAGTGTGTTTGTAACTCATTTTGTTCCAAAGTCACTTTTACCTCAAAGTCACAATCAACAAAAGGTCAAAGTTTCATACGTCCCTTTCATTATTTACAGTACATTCGGAAAGTATTCAGATCCATTCACATTTTTCACATATTTTCATGTTGCAGCCTTAGGCTAAAATGGTTTAAATTAATTTTTCCTCGTCAAGCTACACTCAATACCGCATAATGACGAAGCAAAAACAAGATTGTAGAAATTTTGCACGTTTGTTGAAACAAAAAAAACTGAAATATCACATTACTTTTTTCACATACTAAGTATTC
This sequence comes from Scleropages formosus, assembly GCF_900964775.1. NCBI lineage: Eukaryota > Metazoa > Chordata > Actinopteri > Osteoglossiformes > Osteoglossidae > Scleropages > Scleropages formosus. The sequence goes on along the minus strand of NC_041807.1, from coordinate 43,383,945 downwards.
AGACCCTTTATTTAGCTGAAACACATTTGAGAGCGATTACAACCTGAAGTCGTCTTTGGTATGACCCAAAAAGCTTTGCACACCTGGATTTGGGGATTTTCTGCCGTTCTCTGCAGATCCTCTCAAGCTCTGGCAGGTTGTATGGGGACCATTGGTGGACGGCTGTTTTCGGGTCTCTCCAGTGATGTCCAATTGGGTTCAAGTCAGGGTTCTGGCTGGGCCTCTCAAGGACTTTCACTAAGTTGTCCCTATGCCACTGCTGTGTTGTCTTTGCTTTGTGCTCGGGGTCATTGTCCTGTTGGAAGGCAAACCTTCAGCTCAATTACCAGAGTATGTTTTCATTAAGGATATCTCTCTACTTTGCTCCATTCAGCTTTCCTTCAACCATGACAACATTACTTCATTTGGCAGATGCTTTCCTTCAAAGTAACTTGCAATGAACACTACATAGTGCTATCAGCCTTCTCTTACTCACCAAAGGCGATTCACACTGCTAGATACACTTCTTGCAACGAGTCCCTCGGCCATACATCAGTGAAACACACTCACTCACACTATGAGTGACTTAGAGTCACCAGTCCACCTGAACAGCAGTTCTTTGGGCTGTGGGAGGAAAGCCACACAGACACGGGGAAAACATGTAAAGTTCACACAGACTGTGAAGTCACCCAGACACTGAGACAGTAGCGTTATTCGCTCTGCCACCATGAATAGTCTCACTATTTCTGCTGCCGAAAAACAACCCCAGAGCATGATGCTGCCACCACCATGTTTCACCACTAGGATGGTATTGTGCGGGTGATGAGCGGTGCCTGGGTTCCTCCAGACACGATGTTTAGAAATGAGGCCAAACTATTTGGTCTTGGTTGTGTTGAACTCAGAAAAAAACAATCCAAGAATTATGAAGGCTGCTGTGCTCCTGGGAACTTGAGTGCTGCAGAATTTTCTTGTAGCCTTCCCCAGGTCTGTGCCTTGACACAATCCTGTCTCTAAGTTCTGCAGGCAGTTCCTTTGACCTCATGGCTTAGCTTTTACTCTGATACACATTGTCAGCTGTGTGACCTAATATAGACAGGTGTGTGTCTTTCCAAATCATGTCCGATCAATTGAATTTACCACAGGTGGACTACAAAAAAAGTGAAGAAACATCTTGGCACAGACAGGGATGGGAGGCAGGAGGTAGGTGGTTTGGACCCAAGTGTGGGTGAGGTCATCCTGGCTGCAACAAACCCACAGAGGCAGACGAAATTGGTGGTCAGGAACAGGTGTTGGTCGATCGGGGTGCAGACGTTGTTTTCAGGGCAAGACAGTACACAGAACTAGGCAACGCAAGCAGAGGTCGAAAGCCAGGTAAACACAGGAACGAGGAACAGGGTGCAAGGGATGAACTGCTGAAATCACAAGCCAAGGCGTTGCAAGTTTCCACAACCTTGTGCCGGAACAGTGCTGCCTTTGTCCTTGGCTTTGTTGATTATTGTCAGGTACGGCTACTTGGCTTGTCGGCGTGATAAACCTCAAAGGTGATCAATAGAAATAAGATTCACCTGAGGTAAATTTCATTTTTCGTAGTAAAGGATCTAAATACTTATGTGATAGTGATATTTCAGTTTTTTATTTTTAAGGAATTTGTAAAAATTTCACCAATCCTGTTTTCGCTTTGTCATCATGGGGTATTTAGTGTAGCTTGAATGAATTTAAATAATTTTACATTTACATTTACAGTTATTCATTTTGCAGAGACTTTTCTCCAAAGCGTCGTACATCTCATAGAAAATACAATGTGTTCAATACATTAGGAGAAAGAGAGATCTAGCTGCAAATGTGTCGTCATTCTTAAGTAAACTTAGTTTATTTCCACCAGATGAACCAATGTTCATCACACACGTAGCTGTATAAAACTTTATCCGACTATTGATGATTCCCAATCACATTCTTCATTTTTTTATATACAGAACTGTTCAAAAGTTTTAGGCACTTGGGGAAAAAAGCTGTAAAGTGAGAATGCTTCCAAAAATAATTCTCTTACTTAAACTTCCAACAAAGCTTAGTAACCATCCATTGTCAACAACCACTTGGCACAGCGGGTTTGGCCAGGTCCCGCTCTCTGGCGGATCTGGGGTTCGAATCCTGTTTGGGGTGCCTTGCGATGGACTGGCGTCTCCTCCTGGGTGGTGTCTCCCCTCCCCCTCCAGCCTTGTGCCGTGACCCCACTTGGGATAAGTGGTTTCAGACAGTGTGTGTGTGTGTGTGTGTGTGCGTGTGCTTTCTTTCTTTAACAATATTCAAAACCCTTACTGTAATACTGTAACTTTTTGCAAAAGGAATGCTTGGAAATCTACATTGTAAAATATGCTTTTTGCCATTGACACTAATGCAGAAGACATTAAAAAACCATCTGAAACAAATATTTCTGTGAAACATCTAAGTGCCTAACACTTTTTCACAGTGTTGTATATAAGATAGATAGATAGATAGATAGAACTTTATTGTCATAGCATAGTACAGGTACACAGCAACGAAATGCAGTTTAGCATCTACCAGAAGTGAAAATAGTAGAATTGTGCAAATGAACAAGTGCGGTTAAATAGAAGAAATATATTTACAACAAGTAAATAAATAGAATATGGCAGAGAGTATGTACAGAAGCTGTTGAGCAGGTAGCAGTAGTAATGTATATATATATAAATATCTATAGAGTATGAACAACAGTAACAAGGATAATGCACTGTGTATGTACAGATAATATACATATTATATATCTATATTATACATATATAAATAAATAAATAAATATAAAGATATACACACACACACACATTTTCAGAACCGCTCGTCCCATACGGGGTCACGGGGAACCGGAGCCTACCCGGGAACACAGGGGCGTAAGGCCAGAGGGGGAGGGAACACACCCAGGACGGGACGCCAGCCCGTCGCAAGGCACCCCAAGCGGGATATGAACCCCAGACCCACCGGAGAGCAGGACCGCACCCCCTATAAAGATATACATTTTTCCATATTATATACACACATATATATATATATATATATATATATATATATACATATACACACACAGAGAAAGATAGCTAGGACATGCTATGAATTATCAGTTATTTACAATTATAATTATTATTGTTATATAGAGATAACATGGGAAGTACAAGGTGGAGCAGAACCGCATAATGATTACAGGCAGTTAAAAAAATAGTAAAGCGTCAGTGAGACATCAGTGACCTAACGGTGAAGTATAGAGTTCAGTAGGGTGATCATTGTATGGAAGAAACTGGCCCTGAACCTGCTGGTTCTGGTGCGAATGGCCCTGAATCTTCTCCTGGGTGGAAGGAGGTTGAACAGTTTGTGACTGGGATTTGAGGAGTCCTTGATGATTTTGTGTGCTCTGCGCAAGCATCCGCTATGGTGAAGAAGCTCAATGGCAGGTAGTTGTGTGCCAGTGATGCGTTAGGCGGTTTTCACTACCCTTTGCAGGGCTTTTCTTTCGCACACTGTAGAGCTGCTATACCACACTGTGAAGGAGTTAGTCAGGATGCTCTCAATGATACAACAGTAAAAGTTAATTAAAATCTCAGGGGGCAGATGAGCTTTATATATATTTTATATTATATTATATACTGCATATATAAACATTTACGTTACATTACAGGAGTAGCTGCATACATGTTTATCCATTGTTCAACAGTTATGATCTCAAAGTTATAGTGCATGAACATTTACACATTTATTTGTCACATACACAACCATACTTAGTACGACGTGCAGTGAAATGCTTTTTCAACTGTCTGTAATACAGACTGATACGAAAAGATAATATAAAAAAGGCAATACAAATAAAGTAAAAATTAGAAACATACTGCAGAAATATGAAGAATATATAATGATGAAAATAGGACAGAATAAATACTAAAATAAATAATAGGATAAAAAAGATAAAATATTGTGGTAAAAGAATTTGAGCGTATCTTCTAAAAATGTGGAATAACAGAAATATAATAAAGATGTATTAGAAATGGGGGGTGCGGTGGCGCAGTGGGTTGAACCACAGTCCTGCTCTCCGGTGGGTCTGGGGTTCGAGTCCCGCTTGGGGTGCCTTGCGGCGGACTGGCGTCCCGTCCTGGGTGCGTCCCCTTCCCCCTCCGGCCTTACGCCCTGTGTTGCCGGGTAGGCTCCGGTTCCCCGTGACCCCGTACGGGACAAGCGGTTCTGAAAATGTGTGTGTGTGTGTGTGTATTAGAAATGTACAGCAAATTGCAGGTGTGGAGTCCAATATTAAAAGTTTAAAAGTTTAAATTACATGAACTTAAAGGATCATGGGCGAAGTGAGTCTGGAAGAGATGACTTTTAAGACACTTTGCAAATGTGGACAGAGATTCAGCAGATGGAGATTGAGCACAATGGAGCCAGAACCGAGAACCTTTGTGCTTTAGCTTTCATGCGCGGGACCACCAAGCGGACACATATAGAAGAGAGTAGCATTTTTTAGCATAAGGCTGTAAGAGAAAACTATGTGAAAAAAGTGAAAGAGTCTGGATACTTTCTGAATGCACTGTATATACTCGGCTCTTGACAAATCTTCGGCATACAGTTGAAATAATTGCTTCTTTATTCTTATTTTTCTTCGATTAGGAAATGTTCATTTTAAATGTTTCTATTGACTTTCAGCTACATAAAGATGAAAACAAATCTGAAAATTAGGTATCTCCACAAGCTCCTGTCCAGTGGTGCCTCTTGAGCAATTTGGATATTAGAGCTGAGCCTGAGACGAGCGAGCCAGCTGTACCGTTACCGTAGTACAACTGCTATTACCATAGTAGAACTAATGTATTCTGTCTTCTGCCATTCATAAGGTTTGGTTACTTTTCATTTCCCTGTTGGCACGGCAGTTTGCTTAACAACACTCTTTATAGATTGATCTCTCTGTGGCCTCCCACGTGTGTTGCAGAAGTGTGTGCGCTACTGGCCCGAGCACCGCAGCCAGTATGGCAGGGTTAGTGTGGAGGTGATCTCAGAGCAGCTGTGCGATGGCTACACAGTTCGAGAGCTCACGGTCCAGGTGAGGCCACGTCGAGCCCCAGCTCAGCCACATTGCAGCGGAACAGCGTGATGCTCAGTGTAAATACCTCCTGGCAGGTGGGCTCCGATAGCAGGTGGGTGAGGCACTACTGGTACTCGCTCTGGCTGGACCACCAGATTCCGGAGTGCGCCGACACCCTCCTGAGGCTGGTGCTGGATGTGCAGGCCCACAAACGCACCCTGAGCAAGTCTGGGCCCACGATAGTGCACTGCAGGTTCTCCCACTGCCCTTCCTCACATATGTCCTCCGTGTGTGTGTGTGTCTGTGTGTGTGTCTGTGTGTGTTTATTTGAACAAGAAGAAGAGCAACACCGAAACGTGTACAAATAAGAGTACACACAGCATTTAGAAAGCCATAAAAGAAAAACCTAAGCGGGGGTACATAGTGCAATACAAACGCATGCGATGTGAAAAGGCTGAGTAAAGTAAATCTGCCCACCAGTGGGGGTGTGTCTTTGCAATGACTGTGTAGGGACTGTAGGGACTGTAGGGACTGGACGGCCCTTATATGCTGAGTGTATGACGACGTGCTGTCTGCCCCCTGCTGGCCAGCGCAGGCATCGGCCGCACCGGCTGCTTCATTGCCTGTAGCGTGGGCTGCGAGCAGCTGCAGCGGGATGGCGAGGTTGACATCCTGGGCATTGTCTGCCAGCTGCGACTGGACAGGTGAGCTCCCTGCCCCCGACTACAGTACTGTACTCATATTTACACGCTCCAGTATGGTTCATGTTAATGTGACCAGGCAATCCATCATTCATCCTTCCATCCGATTTCAAGACCTGCTTGTTTTGATCAGGGTTGCGGTGAGCCAGAGCCTATCCTGTAAGCCATTTTTTAGGTACACAATACACAATATTTTAAAAAAATTTTTTTAAGCTTAAACAATGGCAAAGTATCATAAACTGTTAAAAAATCTATTTGTTTAAAGATTTACTTGCATAAGTTTTAGTAAAAATATATTTTTTTGTAAATGCAGATTTATAATTTGGTTAGCAAGTGTCAAAAACGCTCAGCTACCTTCCAGTATGGCATCATTGTTACTGATAACTTTCCTCTCGAGGTGTTGGTTACTGGGCAAAATGAAAACAACATAAAAAAAAACTCTACATTTTAATTTAAGTGATTTCCAACCATAGATCTCTTAACATGTCCTCACAGGGACAGCTGACAGTGTAGGGGTACTACTTCGGTACTACAGAACCTCCTCCTGGCATTAGCGTGGTCAAGTGGCGATGGATGGCGTCAGAGTCGTGACGGACCGGTGCGTGAGCCACGATGACCCATTTTCCGTTGGCAGGGGCGGGATGATCCAGACCAGCGAGCAGTACCAGTTCGTCTACTCGGCCCTGGCCTTGTACAGCCAGAAGCTGAGCGCCAGCACCGAGCCCACCGCTGGCCTCAGTGACCGGCCGCACTCATCCTGCTGAGGAGACGGGCTCCGCTGCACGGTCACGCCGGGAACTCCCTCGCTGCGTGGCGGGGGCCCTACTGTGGTGCTCATGCTGAACATGGGGTCCCTCAGCTCAGGTTCCGCAGCCCTGTTCACAGAGGAATGAACGAGCAGGACACTCTCAGGGCGAACGTGAGCTATTTATTGCTCTAAACACATTATCGTTTCCCTTTTCAAGATGTGCTGAAACAGGACTTACGAACACAACTGGGCCTGGGGGGCAGTTCGTAACTCATTTTCTTTGAAATTCCAAAGTAGGATTACTGATGCAGACTTCCCTCAGCTTATTTACAGGTGAAGCTCTGTAAACAGCTTTGATATAGCTTATAATAAAGAAAAAGAAATTGAGCAAGATTCAAGCTAGTTTAAAACTACTTAGAAATGACAAAAAATGAAAAATGCCCATTCGGGGCTCGTCGCAGACAGTCTGATCCCCTAAAAACGTGTGTAATTGTGTTCCTCTTCTTGTTATTGATGGCCGATGCTCAGGAACACCGCACCCAAGCTGTAAACACTTTGGCAGCGAGTTGAGTTCATGTGGCCTCATACTCCTCTTTACTGCCGTCCGTTGGCTTGGAGGGTAAATACAGGTTGACGTCAAAGTGCTGCAAAGACATTTTACAAAATAGATAAATGAGGAAAATGCAATTAATATTAAAGTAACTGGAAAATTACCTTGAAAGTTCATTACTTCAGAGATCATAACGAGGATCCAGCGCACAGTAGAAGTGTTGCTTAATGGGGACGATTTTCCATTATACCATGGTAAAATGCATTGCGACTCAGCAGTATTTGCACTAGAAGGTCCCTATATTTTTCGTGTTAGTCTGAATTCGGCTACAGGAGAAGAAGCCCTCACCCTAAGATATGAATGTGAACAAACCCTGACCTCTGACCCTACGAGACCTCATACTCGTTCAGTGAATGTCTACAGCACAGACCAGATGCTCCCGTTACATTTCAATGGACAACTTGTTCACTTAATAAACTTAATTTCTGAATAATACCGTGTACTTTATTGGTTAATTACTTTCTCTGGAAGCTTTTGTCAAGTGTCACATTCTGCAATGACATTTGCTTTGAATACCAAAAGGGTGTGGGGCAGAGGGAATGCAAGGGATTCAGGTTTCCCACACAAAATATGGCTTTATTAACAAACAAGCTAAGCAGACAAAATTGGGCACCAGGTAGTGTAGTGGCTAGTGTTACTGCCTTTGGTGTGAATCCCGCTCCAGCTATAGTAATGTTGAGTAAGGTACCCACCCTCTCTCTGTTGCTCCCACCTGTATACGTAAGTCAGTTCCCTGAGACTGTATGTAGCTCTGAGGAAAGTGTCAGGTGAACAAACAAACAGGGTGTGACCCTTTGCAGCCAGAAACAGAGGAGAAACTAGCCTGGGCTCCAAACCAACAGCAGAACCGCACCCCCTTAAGCGAACCAAATGCTTCAGAGACCTGCCATCCTGCTGACAAAATAAATGTCCTCCCTCATGCTCTTTATTTCTTTAGCTTTGTTCTAGGCAACTGGCAGAGTCGGCTTCCTACGAGACAAAAAGGGCCCTAACCCTTCTAAGGTTGCAGAACAACGTTTACAGTGTAATAGTCTAGGATGAAACAGTGCTGCAACCATCACAATCAATCAATCGATCAATCAATCAGTCAGCTGCAGTCCAATAAAATGTTTGATCAACATGAATCTTTCAGTGAAACATAAAACAAAAACATTATAAGTGAACTTAAGGTTCAGTAGATTGAACACTTCACTTCACTGCTGTTCGGCTAATGACTGAAAACACTGAGTTCCTGCAAAAATGTTTAAATTGAAATCAAATTAACCAAATTTCAAAAACCTCTTTGCTCATCTGTCCTTTGAGACAAATGCAAAGTTGCAGTGGCTCATTAGCTTCACTTCAATCCCATAGAACACACACACACTTTCTGACCCGCTTGTCCCATACGGGGTCGCGGGGAACCGGAGCCTAACCCGGCAACACAGGGCGTAAGGCCGGAGGGGGAGGGGATACACCCAGGACGGGACGCCAGTGCGTCGCAAGGCACCCCAAGCGGGACTCAAACCCCAGACCCACTGGAGAGCAGGACGCGGGCCAACCCACTGTGCCACCACACCCCCCTCCCATAGAACACTTGACCAAGAAAAGGCTCATTAATCAGGTTCAGATGGTAGAGAACCCAACGTGTGCGTGTGCGTGTGCAGACCAGGCACAGGACCAGGACAACAGATTCATGGGCCAAGAGCAGTGACCGCTGACCTGAAGCCCAGAGGCCTCCCTGCTCTTGAAGCTTCCCAGGAGATACTGACCACCATCAGCCAATGTGGAACTCAGCAGAGGGACGGCCGCTTCCCTCTTGTGCTCCTTGCACCCTTTTCCATGGGAATTTGTAGCACATCTTCTCTTGCACATAGGCGTCAACGTACCCATTGCTGCGTTTGTACAACAACCGCTGTCAGTTCAGTTGGCCTGTTGCGCCGCTGGGCTCTATGTGAGAAACCAAGATGGAAGGCTGACGCTGGCCATGCTTGGAGAAGCTTCATGCGAACATTCAAGCGTTTCTAAATGAGGAACCATGACCTAAACATGCTCTTGGTGGTGTTTTCGCACTGCAGCTGCTTTGTCGGGCACAAGGCTGTCTCGGTGCATCGTGGATCTGCAGCTTGCACACGCAACACTGATCTTCTAAGCTAGCGGTCTGGACAGAGATGCAAGTGTCTACATGCACGATAAAGTGGGACTAGTGACAAACTACACTAATGTTCACTTTGCTCATGCGGGTTGCAGACTCTCTTCATTTCTACTGGGCACCAGCATGTCTGGAGCAGGAAACATGACTCATCGCGGGTCCCGTGTGGCTTCAGGTACCCGAGTTGCGGAACTGGGGACTTTGTGACCGCAGATACTGGTCAACAGGAACTGTGAGTGAAGTCAGTGAGCAGATGATTCGTGCGAATTTGCAGCGAACACGCATGCGCTTCTCATGAGTCCCAAGGAAGGAGCTCAGCAGAGAAGTCACTCGGAGCGCCTGACCCGTCTCGGCTGAGCCCAAACTTCCTACGTCAGTCTGTGGCCAGTAGCTTCTTGCTTGAACCTTCTGCTCGCTGCTGTGGACGCCAGTACGATCCTCATGAAGCCGCTGATCCTGTGGGCTCTTGCCCTGCTGCACACAGGTAAGGCCTAAGTGCGCCGTCCCCATGCCGCTCGGTGCGACCCCGTAGACTCCCTACGAACCGCAGTGATGGCCACGCCGGGGGGCAGAGCGTTCATTCATGGGTGCTCAGCAGACACGATCATTTGAGCACGGTGAAAGTGGACAGAACTTGGCCCTTTCCGCTTCATGGCCGAAATCCGACCGTGGAAACAATGAGTCCGTGGTGTCGTTCATGTAAAACACTGAGATGCGGAAGTGTTGAAATAATCAGCAAAATCTTCTTGATCAGCACAGAAATGGTCCTGTTCTCATGTCAGCAGCGTCACGGCTCAGAGTACAGTTACAAATACTGTGTGTCCACAGTGAAGTAAAGTGGAGGTACAGGGAGATGGCAAGCAGAGTGGTGTCCGCACGAGACCATGTCGTTACGGTACTGACGTAAACCGCTCCATTTCTGAGCATGCTGATCCCAGCACGTGCGTGTGTGCGTGTGTGTGTTCTTCCCAAAACGAGGACAGTGACACGAGCTCCACACACATCTTTACAAACATGGACACTAATGGTGCGGACAGAAGCGTGCCAGTCGGTTTCACTGAGCTTCATGGATTCGCCGACGAGGCTGGAAGAAAAGGTCACGTACAGCGCGGCACAAAGAGAGCCATATCTGTAGATATAAATCACTTGTAAAGCATACAGATTTTGATGACATCATTATTGTGCCTCAAGTGCCACTAAAATATTTTGTAACTACAATGTTATTTTGCTTTCTGCAGGGTAACATTACCACCTTTGAAACATGACCATGGTTTTACCGCTTCTAACATCGTCCTTTCCTCGACTCACAGCCCTCAAGTACCAACAATTATTTACCCGCTAGACTCACTTTTACGGGAACAATTCAGAGTACCTCTCTCAAGGGTACAGTCACAGGAGATGGGATTCGTACCTGCAACCAGCAACCTCTCAGCCCTAAGGCAGCAGCGCTAACCACTATGCAGCCCGCGTACCTCTGGTGATTTGGGTTGTGTGGGACAAATGTGTACTGTGGTAATCATGTATAGTAAAGCTCAGAAAACCAGACACTCTGAGCTGTATGTGAACCAGCAACCTAAAGACGGTCGCCGTGCTCGTAGTATTACAGCCCTCCCCGCTACAGGCTGAGCTACAGCGTATAGCACCACAGGAAAAAGAGTATTTTACTCAATACAAGAGGTCATTAATATTTGGCTGCGACTCGAATACAGAATGTCACACAATCCATCGTGGAACCATTTCTCTGTTCGTAAAGTATCCAACGGGACAGCAAGGGGCTCAGTGGTTACAACTGCTGCGCCTGAACTCGGAGGCTTTAAGTCCAAATGCCACCTCCTGCTGCAGCAGCCTTAATCAAGGCGCTAACCCTGAACGGAAATGGTCAGAAAGTAACCGTGCAGGATACACGGGGTAAATCACTGTCATTTACTTTGGAGAAAAGCACCGCGCGAATGGCAAGGCGTGAAACACACGCAGGCGTGCAGTTGATGTTCATGTTGTGCCTCCTCAGGTTCGGGCCTCCTTGTGCCCGGAGGCGACGTGGCGTCGCACCCACAGCTCATGCACTGCTCATTCCAAGCGCAGCTAGAGGGCCTGCGCCGCATCTGGTGCAAGAAGAGCAGCGAGCTGTGCTGCTCAGGCGTGGCCTTTAGCAGCGACACGCAGCAGCTGGAAGAGGGCGCCGTGAGCGTGCAGCAGGACCGCAGCACCTTCAACCTCACCATCTGGCGCCTGGACCAAGGAGAAGGCACCTACTGGTGCGGCCTGCTGAACCTCAACAACACGGTCATCAAGCTGGCCGAGAGCTACCTACGCTCGCCAGGTGAGCTGGAAGCGGAACTGTTACGAGGACGGCAGGGGCACGACGCTGCTCGTGCCGATGACGATGTCGATGACATTCGTCTTCACTGCCTGTCTCTTTCAGTACCCCCACAAGACCCAGGCAACCTGTGGAGCCTCCTTCGCTGGGTCCTGATGCCACTGCTCCCCCTGGTGGCCGCCACCATCCACTTGTGCTCCAGTCGCTGCGGTGCGTGTGCAGGTGCTCTCCTCTTCATTCCTCTGAAATACTGTCGTTCTCATCTTGGAAGTCCTCCTCTGAAATCTTTTAATGCCTCTTCTGTCTTGCACATCACATTTTAGTGTCTCTATTTTAAAAAATGTACCCTTTTATTTCCCTTAAATCTCCAGGAAAACCCCATGTGAACCAGGCAAGTTTATACTTTTGTGTTTTATTAAACTGTTACTTTGTAAATACTGTTACCCCTTGATTGTCAGGAACATAAGAAATGACTGTATTTTATTGACTGAATGCATTTATTTTATTTAGTCATGATGCCCTCATAAAGAGCTTGTCCTTGCACAACATCCCAAATATGCATATACTAAATGAAACAAGTAAAGCACTATAACACTTTTTATTGCACATCACATTTCATTAGCAGAAGGCTTATTGGAAGATATCTATATAGATATAAAGAGAAATTACATTTGAAACAAAAGCATGTGGCAGCAAGTTACCTAGCGGTTGGAGCCTTTGCCTTGTAACTGGAAGGTCCTCTTCCTGCGGTCGTGGCCTGAACTGATAGCGTCAGAATTACCCCGCTGTAACTGGGTAAATCAGTGTGAGGAGCAAAGAGTGCAAACCGAGAAATGGAGAAAATAAGAGTGCGAAGAAAGAGCAAAAATAATGAATAATTAGACACAGTGACTCAATGATATGAGGATGTTTTGCAGAGAGGCGAGGAAAGCGTGTACGAGGTGGCTCAGTGTGGACAGCAGTGACACACTTGGACCGCTCTGCACACTGGAACATAAACGACCTTCTTTTGTGAAATATCTTCTGGAAAACTGAACCCAGATGGCAAAAGTCTTTGTTCGTGTAGAGTTTTACAACCAGCGATAAGTAAAATATTAAAAATGAGTGTCATCATTTTGTTTGTCCCCTCTATTCCTCCTTTTCCCACAACACAGCAGTGTAAAGTACCTGCTCAGTGGTTTTACACTTTTACACATATTTTACATAAGACCTTCTCCCTTTGATTTGATTAAGATCCATTTAATAAAGGAGACATTGGGGTGTTTTCACACTTCACTTTGTTTGTTCATTTATTGTCCCTCTGAGTCCACTGTTCATGTCAATCTCCTGCCACAGGTGCTCCCCTCACCTGTCACACAACTCCAGATGCGTCTGGAGGTCAGAGACACACAACCGGCCTCACACTCATTTACATTTGTTCATTTATCAGATACTGTATTCCGAAACGACGAACATCTGCGAGAAAAATACAAAAAGTTCAGTGGCTCAAAAGAAGGAGACAATTGTATACAGATGGTTTTCCTTATCAATGAAGGACAGGTGTGATGGTGAAGGCTGGAGGACCAGATACTAAAGAGTTGCAGTAGTCCAGGTAGGGTATCAGGAGTTACATAGATGGAGTTGTTGTATAACTTCATATCTTCTCTGTTTGTTTCTTAATGTGGAAAACAGAAAGAGCAGCCAAGCTGGATTAATTCTGGTAAAACAGTGTGATTTCCTACTCTGAAACACTTTGTACCGTCTGTGGACCATCATGTGAGTCACAAGTGTCGCCCCACACAGGAAGCCCATAAGATGTCACGTGACAGACCGCAGCCTAGGTGTGCACTGAGGCTGAGGGCCCAGCTGTCTGGACATGTACACACAGACAGACACACACACACACACACACACACACACACACACCTGGAGGTCAGAACACATAAGTGCTCCTGCAGGTCCATGTGAGTCTGGAGGAATAACTTTTCACATAACGTTTCCACCAGAAGGTTGTGATGTGACACTGGCTTCTCAAGTGTTAAAACTAGCACAGTACAGTACACATTTATTTGACACAACTTACAATTATTTACCCATTTACAGTTGGGTAATTTTACTGGAGCAATTTATAGTAAATACCTTGCTCAAGGGTACTACAGCTGTGAATTGAACCCATGACCCACAGGTCCAAAGGCAGCTGCTCTAAGCGTTGTACTACCAGCTGTCTCCTGTATAGTACAGTAAAGTACAGCACAGTGCAGTACGGTACAGTATATTTTATTAGTTTAGCTGATATTTTTATCCAAAGCAACTTACACTGCTAAGACACATACTGTTATTTGCAGCGCATTCAGAAAGTATTCAAATGCCTTCACTTTTTCCACATTTTTATGCAGCCTTATTCTAAAATTGTTCAAATGAATTTTTCCCTTGTCAATGTACACACATACCCCATAATGACAAAGTGAAAACAGGATTTTAGAAATGTTTGTAAATTTACTAAAAATAAAAAGCTGAATTATCATATTTACCTAAGTATTCAGACCCTATCCTATGACACACTGTTAGAAAACGAGCTCAGGTGCATCCCATTTCTATTGATCACCTTTGAGATGTTCACTTTGTTTGTAGTCCACCTGTGGTAAATTCAATTGATCGGACATGATTTGGAAAGACACACACCTGTCTATATTAGGTCACACAGCTGACAATGTGTATCAGAGTAAAAGCTAAGCCATGAGGTCAAAGGAACTGCCTGCAGAACTTAGAGACAGGATTGTGTCAAGGCACAGACCTGGGGAAGGCTACAAGAAAATTCTGCAGCACTCAAGTTCCCAGGAGCACAGCAGCCTTCATAATTCTTGGATTGTTTTTTTCTGAGTTCAACACAACCAAGACCAAATAGTTTGGCCTCATTTCTAAACATCGTGTCTGGAGGAACCCAGGCACCGCTCATCACCCGCACAATACCATCCTAGTGGTGAAACATGGTGGTGGCAGCATCATGCTCTGGGGTTGTTTTTCGGCAGCAGAAATAGTGAGACTATTCATGGTGGCAGAGCGAATAACGCTACTGTCTCAGTGTCTGGGTGACTTCACAGTCTGTGTGAACTTTACATGTTTTCCCCGTGTCTGTGTGGCTTTCCTCCCACAGCCCAAAGAACTGCTGTTCAGGTGGACTGGTGACTCTAAGTCACTCATAGTGTGAGTGAGTGTGTTTCACTGATGTATGGCTGAGGGACTCGTTGCAAGAAGTGTATCTAGCAGTGTGAATCGCCTTTGGTGAGTAAGAGAAGGCTGATAGCACTATGTAGCGTTCATTGCAAGTTACTTTGAAGGAAAGCATCTGCCAAATGAAGTAATGTTGTCATGGTTGAAGGAAAGCTGAATGGAGCAAAGTAGAGAGATATCCTTAATGAAAACATACTCTGGTAATTGAGCTGAAGGTTTGCCTTCCAACAGGACAATGACCCCGAGCACAAAGCAAAGACAACACAGCAGTGGCATAGGGACAACTTAGTGAAAGTCCTTGAGAGGCCCAGCCAGAACCCTGACTTGAACCCAATTGGACATCACTGGAGAGACCCGAAAACAGCCGTCCACCAATGGTCCCCATACAACCTGCCAGAGCTTGAGAGGATCTGCAGAGAAGAATGGCAGAAAATCCCCAAATCCAGGTGTGCAAAGTTTGCTGGGTCATACCAAAGACGACTTCAGGTTGTAATCGCTCTCAAATGTGTTTCAGCTAAATAAAGGGTCTGAATACTTAGTATGTGAAAAAAGTAATGTGATATTTCAGTTTTTTTTGTTTCAACAAACGTGCAAAAATTTCAAAAATCTTGTTTTTGCTTTGCT